>NC_081362.1:92363186-92635686 GCF_030684315.1 Stegostoma tigrinum
AAGAAGATTGTTCAGAGAACTGCAGAAATTAGTGTCATTACTGAAAGAATATCATTGGCAAAAAAAAACTTCCAAGTCAGGAGTGTTTGGCTAGAAAGCTGCAATGGTTTTTCAAAGCGGAGTAGGTCAGATTTCTTTTGACTGAGTCAAAAGAAAAAGATGGATGGTGAAAGTGATGGTATAGGGGAAATAGAAGGGATTTTATTTTGTTTTATAATGGGTTTTGAAAGTTTTCAGACCATTAGATGTATATAACTTGGTTTGTTTTGGGGTTTTTTGAGTAATTAACACGTGATTTATTGTTAAAACCAAATCCACAGGTTTGTGCACTTCTACTTCTGAGAAAGAACACCATGATTATCAAAAGAACGTGACCTATCAAGCCAGATAACATTCTGGGAATCTGACTTATCTAGTAGTAACATCAGCTGGGATTAGAACAGATTTCAACAGCAGATTTGGAACAAGTGTCCAAAAAAAATCATTGAAATGGGATAAAATCATAGCTTTTAAAAATATAGAAAATCAAATTTCATTAACAGACAAACATTTTGAGATACTGAGCAGTTGGAGTTCAAAATTGGCATCGAAACAAACTTTTTGTTGAAAGAAAATCTTGTTCTAGCACACATTTCCCAGATACCAAATATGAGTTTCCATTCTTTTATTTATGTCAACATTCCATTATATATTCTTGTTTGAGCACAAATGACCAGTGTAACATTTTCGTGCCTGCAAGGAGATCCTCCAGCCACAGATGGCACTGTGACACTACAAGCGACACCTCCTTGTTCCTCAGATTGTCACTATTCACCAGTCATCTCTCCCTCCTCATTACTGTTTGACTTTAAGAGTAAATGTATTTGCAAGATAAGGATAGAATGCGCAGTTTTAAGGGGGTCAAATCATATCTCTCCGCACTTCTCTCGTTGCATTGTCTATCAGTGATCTTCAAATTTCGCGCATAATATACCACAGGGGATCACGGAGAGGAACTATCACATTTAGGCCAAATTAATCGGCTCAAAATCAATGGTGACACTGATTCGTCTTCATATCACGTGTTAAAATTGCTCAGAAACCAAAAGTTTTGGAAAGACAAAATCTAACTGTACTGCAAGGCAGCTATAGTATGCAAGTAGACACCCCACGCCTTCCAATGAGAAAAGGCATTTATTTCACATTGCTCATGATCTCAATGTCCCTTTTACAGTTACCGTCACAGAGACAATGGCGGCACAGCAATCTCCCACTGAGAGCCATGTGAAAAATGAGAGGTTATTTTTAGTGTTAGATGTTGATTAGGGGCCAAGGGCTTCTTCAATATGGCAGCTGTGGGATACATTACATTCCCTTGAGGGGGCAAATGATAGTCAATCGAACAATTCTCATCTGACACACAGGCCTCTTTAATCCGGACAATGACACAGTGAGCGAATAAAATAAAGTCAGCCATTGATGCAATGTGGGTGTCACTGGCTGAGCAATATTTATTGCTTGTCCTTAGTTGCCCCTCGAGAAGGTGGGGGGTGAGCTGCCTTCTTGAACCGCTGTAGTCCATGCGCTGTAGGTTGACCCACAATGCTCTTAGGAAGGGGATTCCAGTATCTAGACCCAGCAGCAGTAAAGGAACAGCAATACATTTTCACAAATCAGGATGGTGAGTGGCTTGGAGGGGTACTTGCAAGTGAGTGGTGTTCCCACATATTTGTCCTTCTATATGGAAGTGATCATGGGGTTGGCAGCTACTGTCAGAGGACCTTTAGTGAATTTCTGCAGTGCATCTTGTAGATGGTACACTGAGGGAGTGGATGCTGCTACTGAGGAAGTGGATGTTTGTGGATGCGGTGTCAATCAAGCGGCTGCTTTGTTCTGGATGGCGTCAAGCTTCGAGTGTTCTGGGAGCTGCACCCATCCAGGGAAGTGGGGAGTATTCCATCACACTCCTGACTTGTGCTTTGTAGATGGTGGACAGAGTTTGGGGAGTCAGGAGGTGAGGGAGTTATTTGCTGCAACATTCCCAGCCGCTGACTTGTTTTTTTCAGCCACAGTATTTGTATAAAACCCAGCAGATCTAGCAACACTAGTGCAGAGAAAGCAAAGTTAATGTTTCAGGTCCAGTGACCTTTCTTCCAGTGACTGCATGGAAACATTCGTCCTGCACTCTCCCTATAGGTGCTGCCAGACCTACTGAGTTTCTCCAGCAATTTCTGTTTTTTGTTTTGGGTCAAGTGATCCTCATTTCTTTGTTCTGAACTGGGCCAGTTTGGTTTCTGGTCAATGATGACTACCAGGATGTTGATTCGTAGGGGACTCAGCAATGGTAATGCCACTTAAGGTCAAAAGGTTAGGTTCTCTCTTGTTAGAGATGGTAGTGGTTAGATATTCACACCACACAAGTACCAGGCTGTGTTATTTGTCACTTGTCAGCCCAAACATTCAAACACAGGCTGATACAGAATCTGAGTCACGAATGGTGCTGAACATTGTGCAATCACGAGCAAACATCCCCACTTCTGACCTTTTGATGGAGGGAAGGTCATTGATGAAGCATCTGAAGACGGTTGGGCCCAGGACACTTCCCTGGAGGGACTCCTGCAGAGATGTCCTGCAGCTGACATGACTGACCTTCAACAACCATGACCATCTTCCTACATTCCAGGTAAGACTCCAGCCACCAGGCAATTTGTCTCTGACACCCGTTTTGCTGGGGCTCCTTGATGTCACACTCAGTCAAAAGTCATCTTGATGTCAGGGACTGTTACCCTCCCCTCTGGAATTCAGCTCTTCGCCCCCCCCCCCCCCGCCCCCAAATGTTTGAACCAAGGCTGTAAAGAGGTCAGGAGCTGAGTGACCCTGGTGGAACCCAAACGGGGTGTTACACAGCAGGTTCTTGCTGAGCGCTGATAGCATGGTTGATGATACATTGGGAGTAGGTTGATGGGCAGTACTTGGCCAGGCTGGATTTGTCCTGCCTTGTGATATATCAAGGCAATATTGTAGGGTAGCTGGCAGTGTTGTCAGCTGTACTGCAACAGCTTGGTCTGGTTTATTTAAACTTGTCTAACGGAGAGGAAAGGGTTTGCCCAGTGTACAATGAGAATTTTGTCTGCCCCACAAACGAGTTGGGTTCATTTAACCATTAAGTTAACTCACTGAGAAATTTATAAAACAAAACAATGGAGGAGGGGAAAATAATATACAGCGTACCAGCCTGAGTTTCCACTTCTTGTCTTCCAACGAGTCTGGCTGAAAAACAAGCATATTTGGAAGATGTGCACAAACAGAAATAGCTTAGATAGAGCCACCACTGTCAAAACAGAACTGCTATGCTTTGTTTTGTTACGGCAGCAACAGGCCAGTGTTCCAGAGATGGTGGGCTGGATTTTCCTCTGTCTAACTGCTCCCCACACTGCAGCTTGAGGCTCCAAACGCAATTAGAAGGTGAAGAGCTGGTATTCAGTGCATGTGCTGACACCTGTCAGCCATGGCTCAGTGGGAGTTGCGCTCATGTCTGATTCAGATGATTGTGGGTTCGAGTCGCCTTAAGTGCAGCATCTAGGCAGAGGCTTTAGTGTGGGGACTCGGTGGGGGTGGACGATGTCAGAGCTGTTGTCTCTCAAATTATATATTAAACTGTGGTTTCATCTCTTCTCTTCACTTCAGGTGTATGCCAAAAGGTCCAAGGGGATTATTTTGAAAAAGGATCAGGGGAGTTTGTCCCTGGTGTCCTGACCAATATTTATCCCTCATATCAACATCACAAAAACAGATCATCCGATCATTTTCACAATATTGCTGTGGAAGACTGCAGCAAATAAAAAAAACTAGGTTGCCATGTTTTCTGAATGACAATGACTTTAAAAACTTACCTCACTGGCTGCAAAGCACTCTGGGATGAGCAGTGAACACGGAAACACAGAAAATAGGAACGAGTAGGCCATTCAGCACTTTGAGCCTGTTCTCCATTCAATATGATCATGGTTAATTGTCCAACTCAGTACCCCATTCCCGCTTTCTCCCCAATCCTTTTGATCGCTTTAGCCCCAAGAAACATATCTAACTCCTTCCTGAAACAGTCCATGTTTTGGCTCTAAGCGCTATGTGGCAAAAAAGAACTCTAAAGGCTCCCCATTCCCTGGGTGAAGAAATTTCTCATCTCTATCCTAAAATGGCCTACCCAATATCCTTGGGCTCTGAACCCTGGTTCTGGACTCTCTAGTCAGTCATCGAGAACACCCCTCCTGTGTTTATTCTGTCTAGTCCTGCTAGAGTTTTATAGGTTTTCGTAAAATTCCCCTTCATCTTTCTGTATGCTTGTGAATAAAATCTTAACTGATCCAGTATCTCTTCATACATCAGCCCTGCCATCCCAGGAATCAGTCTGGTAAACCTTTGCTGCACTACCTCCAAAGCAAGAACATCCTTCCTCAGCAAAAGGAGACCAAAACAGCTCACATTACTCCAGCTGTGGTCTCACCAAGACCTTGTACCACTCCTGTACTCCAATTCTCTCACTATGAAGGCCAACATATTGTCTTTACCTCTGTTTTATTTTATAACCTTTATTTTCTTCACCACCCGCTGCTTCTGAATGTTACCGTCGGTGATTGGTGTACAAGGAGACCCAGGTCTCGACGCACCAACCCCTTTCCCAAATCGATCACTACTCAGAAATTAACTTGCCTTCTTGTTTTTGGTAACAAAGTGGATAATCTTACATTTATCCACATTCTATTTCACTTGCTACATACTTACATACTCACTCAACTGGTCTTTGGTCATGAGTGTTACTACACAAGCACAAATCTTTGTTTCTTTAATGAACAAAATAGGAATCCTGACCTGGTCTAGGCCTATGGCCATTACAGAGGGCAGGTAAGGGTCATATTAACTAGACTTTGTGGATACTGGGTACATCACTTAACAGGGAGTGCTGGCATCCAAAACGAAAAAGAAAATACATGAATTGACCATTAATTCTTTGGCATTTAAAACAGAAGACAATGTTTTGATGCTGTCTTTGAAAAAAATAACATTGCAATAGGACTCTCAATGCAGAACAAACTCTTCACGGTCACAAATTCAGGAATACACCATCAGCTGGCGATTCACAGGCTTTGGGAAAATATGACATTGAACCTGCACAAATCATTCAGCAAGGCTAGTTTGCTAAGTAATTTCTGGGGTAGTCACACAAAATACATTTCATTTGTGGCCCTGTATCCACAGATCTATGTTTACCCTTGTGTTGGTCATTGCTATGGGGCAAGTTGACACTGGAATGAGAAAGCAGTTACCGGAGGATCCAAGAGAATGTGGCTAGGGTGTATGTGGTCTCACACACACACACACGATGTACTTTCTGGGAACCAATCTCCAGCCCCCAAATACTACTTTAGCTATTTGTAACATGCTGACTCACTGTGCAGAGATATGCTGCAGTCAGCAATTAATAGGTCTTAACTAGGAAAGATCTAAGAGCTCTTAGTCACTGGGGAGAGCTGTCCAATAGCAAGTTCATGAGTGTGCTACGCCTTCACACACAGTGTCAACAAATCAATAGGCCATTCAGCCCATCCAATCCTCCCCAATAGGAACAGGAGGAGTCCGTTCATTCCCTGGTTTTATACTTCAATTAGTGCATGCAACTTATTCCATCTAGCCACCTTGCTATGACATGCTAACCACCGTTAACCCATTAAAACAAAACCATCTCAGTTTTGGAAATGTCCAACCAGTCCCCATTTCTGGTAAGGGTTTTGAGGGAGTAAGTTCTAGATTTCCAGCCTCCCTTAAAGATCCAAAGAAATTGGAACAAGAGTAGGCCATTCAGCCCCTCGAGCCTGCTCCACCATTCAAGAGAATCATGGCTGATCCGACATTCCTCATGCCCATTCTCCTGCCCTTTCCCTGTATCCCTTGATTCCTGACTGATCAAGGATCTCAGCCTTCAACATACACAAGGACTCTGCCTCTACAGCTCTCTGTGGCAAGGAGTTCCAAAGGCTCTCAACAGTCTGAAAGAAATTCTTCCTCACAACAGTCATAAAATTGTGTCTCTTTATTCTCTGACTATGCCCTCTGGTCCTAGACTCTCCCATGAGGGGAACACCCTCTCAGCATTGACCCTGCCATGCTCCTTCAGAATCCTATATGTGCTTCAATGAGATCACCTCTTATTCTTCTAAACTCCAGTGAGTTGAGTCCCAACCTGCTTAACCCTTTCTCTTAAGGCAATCACTCCTCTGATATCACGGATCATCCTGGTGAACCTTCTCTCACAAGATGACAGCTTTCCTCAATAAAAGGGAACCAAAACTACTCACAGTACTCCTGGACAAAAACAAAAGTTGCTGGAAAAGCTCAGCAGGTCTGATAGCATCTGTGGAGTAAGAAATAGAGTTAACGTTTTGGGTCTGGTGACCCTTCCTCAGAACTCAGACCTGAACCATTAACTCTGTTTTTTCCTTCGCAGATGCTGTCAGACCTGCTGGGCTTTTCCAGCAACTTTGCTTTTGCTCCTGATTTACAGCATCCACAGTTCTTTCCGTTGTTGCAGTACTCCTGATGTGGTCTTGCCAGTGCCTTCCACAGTCACAGTAAGGCTTCCCTACTCTTATATTTCAATCTCCTTGAAATAAGGGCCGACATTCCTGATTAGGGCGTAAGAGCTAGGGGCTGAATTACCCACACCTGGTTCAGCCATTTGAGACATTCATAGTATGATCTCAGGTCAGCCTCAACTTCACCTTCCTGCCAGAATTTTGTGACTCATCAGCTCATTGCCAATTTAAGAAAGCTGTCTACCTCTTCCTCAATTTCCCAGCGTCCATCACACACACAGGGAAGTTCCACAGATTCACAACCCTTTGAGAGAAGTAATTCCTCCTTAGCTCTGTTTTAAATCTGCAACCCCTCATCCTAAAGCTACAACCTCTCGTTCTAGACTGCCCCATATGAGTAATGCTTCCTGACATCACTCCTCATCAGCTCTACATTTAAAGCATCTGCCTTTTTGTTCAAGGCTCCATGGTGTGCACAGTTTGAATCAGATTTACCCACTGTATTCCCATTTCCTTCGAACCGTCCTTCCCTCGCCCACAGAGCTGGGTTTATTGGATTCAGTGATTGCCACAGCTACTACATGTTTCCCCAAGTATCCCTGAGAAAAGTACTTTGAATCCAGCAGCTCAGACACTATCATATCTGGAGCAGATGGAACTTGAACCTGAAATCTTCTGGCCCAGACACTATCAGTAAGCCTCTGGAGCCCAATCAATTTAGCCTTGATTTATATTTCCTGAATCCATAAGTAACACAGACATTTTCCAAAATCAACCCCATCAGAGATGTTATTATACACTTCTGGTGTAGGGGGGGCTCGAACTCTGGTCTCCTAGCTCAAAAGGTAGGGACGCTAACACTGTGCACAAGAGCCCCCCAAACCCTTTGATCTTAAGGGATAGTAAGAAATACCAATGCTGGAGTCAGAGATAATACAGTGTGGAGCTGGATGAACACAGCAGGCCAGGCAGCAGAGGAGCAGGAAAGCTGATGTTTCGTGTCAGTTCTGAAGAATGGTCGTGACCCAAAAAGTCAAGTGTTCTCGTTTAATCTTGAGTCTGTTTTATGTCCAATCTCCAAATATGGGATGGAGACTTCATATGTTCTAATCAAGCTGTTCAGAGAGGATATGACAACTCTGCAGCAGTTGGGACTATAACATGAACCTCCTGGCCCAGAGGCAGGAACACTTCCACCACACTTCAAAAGCTCCAAATCATTGAACTTTGAGTCAATGGCCTCTCATTCTCAACAACTGGAAACAAATCACTTCCATTGGCAGAACCCTGCCCTTCTTAATTTAAAATTGTTCTTGCACATTGACCCCTCAATCTGCCTCAGCCAAAAACAAAATGGAAAAATAAAACAATATTTTTTTCCAGAGCCTTGTGTTATCCTTGTGTTTCCTTATGTCAGGCAACAGCTTGTGTGCGCGCGTGCTGGTTCTGTAGCACAAAACCCAGTATAATGCTGCAGCTGAGGCCTCGAGAGACATTTATCGATGAAAGAAAGAGTTTTTCAGTATCACTGTAACTGGGATTTGACCCACACTCTACTCCTTCACTTGCTGATGTTCATCCCCTAGCGGCAGAACCAGTCTCCATTCTGCAACCCCAATTTGATTCACAGAAATACGGAACCGTTCACAGTTTACAACAAGCCTCGGGGCATTAGTAAAGATAACACGACAGGTTGGGGCGGTCAGGGGAGGGCAAACCGATAGTTGAAGGGAAAAAGGCCATAGGCAAAGAGTGCTTTTAAAATAAGAGAAAGTAGAAGACAGAAGGAAAGACAGACAGACACGCACACAGAGAGAGAGAGAGAGAGGGGGAGAGGGAGAGACACACATACAGACAGAGGCACAGAGAAAGAGACACACGCAGACAAAGACAGAGAGAGAGAGAGGAATCCATAAAAGTCTCCTTCAGCTTAATTACTGCACTTAAAAACTAAGAAACAAGTCAGAAACAAATTGAGCACTTTCATCTCCCTCAGGTGATGGGCAGCCTGGGAGGCGGTGTTCTTTTTTATTTCAGCTTTGCTGTTCCAGTGGGATCTCATGTAACAACTGCATACATCACCCTCAGCTCAGTGGGAGCTCGACTTGACATCGAGGACGGTCTGCACTGTCCCACCTCATCCAGTTGATTCATTCGATAGAATGTGCAGCATTAGTGCAGGCCATTCCACCCTGCTAGCCCACACACAAGTCTCTGTCCACTCTTTCTCCAGCTCGACGCTATCAGCATAGCAGAAATAGCTCACTTTGCAGTGCATTCAGATGGTCTGAAAGATTGCTAGTTTAATCCCATGTTTCAGCAAGTTATGCACCAGTTTACAGCGTGCATAAGTGGTAGCATCCCTAATTCGAGACAGGAGGTCCACATTCGAGTTCCACCTCCTTCAAAAATGAGAAATACACCTGTGAACAAGTTGACTAGAAAACACCTATCCTTTGATCTTTCTTCCTCATGGGCTTAGTCTAGCTCGAGTCAGAAGATCTTGCGGACTCCAGCATAAGCCAAGTCTCCCAGTCACTGCTACCAATGAAAAGGTAGAGGGGCAGGAAACACAATAGAACTGGTGTCTTTTTCCTGGAACTCCTTCATTTGAAAAATAAACATTTTGCCGAAATTTTTCCATCTTGTAGATCATAATCAAACAACAAGCAAAACACATGCCCCTAAGAACCCTTATTTGCAAATCTTGTAACATCGGGTCTAACACTGCATGTTTATTCTGCAAATGTTGTTATCCAATTGAAGAACAATCATAGAATCCTGACAGGGTGGAAGCAGGCCATTCAGCCCATTGAGCCCACTCAAACCCTCTGAAGAGCATCCCACACAGACTCACAGCCCATTTATCCTAGCCCTGCATTTCCCACAGCTAACCCACCTAGCCTGTGCAGCCATGGACAGTGTGGGCAATTTAGCATGACCAATCTTTCCCAACCTGCAGACCTTTGGACTGTGGGAGGGAACCAGAGCACCTGGAGGAAACCCACACATCAGGCTTGCCATGTTACACATTTGCAGGTCCTGAAAGCTACATACATTAATACACATACGTCCCAGACCTTGTAGACAGACTGCAAACACTGGGAGTTGAGCTCAAGGAAGGGTAGATATTTAAAAGTTGTATTTTTTTCCCTTTCAGGCCTAAGGAAAGTTTAAACAAGCTCTCCTAGTGCTGCGGCCACTTAATCTAATTAAAACAATTGTTACATTTAAAAAGATGTCTGGACAGGTACATGGATAGGAAAAAGTTGAGGAAATTGAGCCAAATGCAGGCAAACAGGACTAGTTCAGTTGAGGAAACCTGGTCAACTTGGATAAGTTGGGCTGAGGAGTCTGTTTCTGTGTTGTATAGCTCTAAGAAAGAACATATACACATAATGTGCCTGGTTTAACTCAACAAAATAGGTGACAGCTACTCACTGGCTCATTTCCCAGACTAATGCCCTGACGGATAAGAGTCAGGGCTGATCTGCCTGGTTTGAAACCCATTAATAAAAAAGCCTGGCAGTTTGCAGTCAATCATCATCAACTGCTGCATTCTCCATGACAATGCCTAATGGATCAGTATCCATTTGTCAACCAATCTGTGCTCTCCTCCCATTCAGCATAATGCTAGTTTACACCCTATATAGATATTCTTGCAAGCTGTCCTTGTAATTTTTGAAGCTTTTCATCTTAATGTGTCCTTTCTCAGTGAACGCTCAAATACTCTGCTACCAGAAATTCTCCTCCTAAATTGATTAGTTATTGGAACTACTTGAAATGGGGTGGAAAAGGTATGTGAAGTGGATCAGGCTATGTGGTGAATCCTGTAAGAACCAGTATTGACAACTAATGACCAATACCACTTTTCCTGGGAATGAAAAGAAACAACAACAACACGAGGTAAATTGATATAGCACCTCCCAAATCTTTGCAATAACAAAGACCATCTCACCCAACGTATGCAAATAAAGAATATGGGACAGGAACAGGCATGTCAACCCACAGTGTCTATAACAATCACAATACCACTCTAAACTATATTCCAACTGCCTGCATGTGTTCCGGATCCTTCTATTCCCTGCCTTTCAGACATCTGGAATCAGGACATATCTGTAGGGTCTTTGCAAATGGTCAGCAGTACCAGATGTGGAGGGACTCTTCGCTGTTTCCTCATAGCCCTTAAAATGTTCTCCCAATCAGATTTCAAAACCTCTTAATTAGAGCCACTGAACCTGCAGTCATCAGCCTTTTACATTAATAACATCATTTCTGTTAGTATAATGTTTAAAAAAAAAGTTCCCTTCCTTCTGGTAGCTTTGCCAATTATCTTAAAATGTCTGGATACAGACCATTTGAAAAAGTTTCTCAAACCCTTCAAACTTAAACACGATTAAATCTTTCCCCAAACCCTCGCTACTCAAAAAGGTGAGCAATCCTATCTTCTCTCCACCCTCCCATGGACTGAAAGTCACTCAAGCGATGGTCATCAGTTAAGTACAATAGTGCATCGAGGCTGGACAAGCCTGCACGCTGTATCCATGGCTTAAAGCAAAGGTTTTCTCGTCCAAATGGATTACTGGAGCACTTTCTGTCTGTTTTCCAACAACACACTTTAATCCATTATAAAGCTGTGAGGCCTCCAAGTGCAGTCACATCAGTGCCAACTCCAAAAATGGCTACCTTGGCAACATGACAAAGCCAGCAACCATGGAGCAAATACCAACGGTGTTCCAGGCAATCTAGCAACCCGAAAATCGCTGTGGATAATAATGGAATACACATTATTGCATTTGACCCCTTTCCATAGTAATAAAACAAAAAACAGGGAACCGGAGTCCTGATGAAGGGTCCAGACCCGAAATGTCAACTTTCCTGCTCCTCTGATGCTGCCTGACCTGCTGTGTTCATCCAGATCTACATGTGTTGACAAATGAACCTAAGTCTGCCTAGTAATGCAGGTAACCGAAATCTAGCGTAACAATGTTGTTATGGGTGGGGGCACCCTCACATAGCAAAGCACACACAGCCTCAGGACAGTGTGCAGTTTTGGTCTCCTTACTTTTGGAAGGAGATTACTGCCAGAGGGAGGACCATGATGTTTGACCAGACTTGACACTACGACAACCTGGCTACCCTACGGGGAGCGATTCGAGTTCTGAGGAAGTTCTTTCACCAGACCCGAAATCCAAACGCTGATTTCTCTTCACAGATGCTTCCAGACCTGGTGAGTTTTTCCAGCAATTTCTGCTTTTGTTGGAAAACCTGGGCCTGTTTCTCAAGTTTCAAAAGGAGGAGAGGTGCTGAACTCACTGAAAACTTACAAAGCATCTAAAAGGATTCGGCAGGGTAGGGGCAGGGAGGATGGTTCACCAAGTTGGAGAGTCTAGAACTTTCAGATGAAAGAAAAAAAACACATTAGGAGAAGCCACTTTGGGCAGAGAAGAAGAGATTTCTTCATAGAATTCGTGTGGAAAGCCCATCAAATTGACTCTGACCCTCCAAAGAGGATGCAACCCAGACCCAGCCCATCCCTGTGCTTCCCGTGGCTAACCCACCTAGCCTGCACATCTCTGGACACTACACACAATTTAGCATGGCCCATCTAGACTAACCTGCATGTTTTTGGACTGAGAGGAAACCCGAGCACCTGGAAGAAACCCACACAGACACAGGGAAAACATGCAAACTCCACACAGATAGTCAACCAACGATGTAATCGAACCCTGGTCCCTAGGAGTTCGAGGCTGCAGTGCTAACCACTGTGCCACCCACATTATTCTTGAATGAAGCTTCAAGTTTTAGGCAAGTCTTTCAGCCTCTAATGACACACCAAAGCACTGACAGAGATTCTGTCTTCTTGTTCCAACCGAATGTTGAAAAATAATGGAGAATGACGAGACTGAATGGCTAAATAGATCTTTCTTCATCTGAATCCATTTGATAATTATAGCAGTCTTCATTTGAAAGATGCAGAGCCCTCAAAATGATCCAGTGAACTGGCATACTTCATACTATCGCAAAATGATACCAGGGTAATGTGAATAAAGCCTTTCTGCTCTCCAAAAACTGTAAGGAAATTACAAGAAGCAGGACTCAATCCAATTCCAAGTGGTACACTAGTCAGCCAGTACCCGAGGGCACCAAACTCTCACTGAAAAGGCCCAGAAAGACAGCATGTCATGGAAATACAAAGATCACACACTTTAGACAGCAGCTACACCACCTCCCCTCCTAACCACGATTGACCCCAACTTGCGTCTAGCACAACAACAAGATTCTCACCTCTGAATCCATTATGTGCTTTCCTCAACCCAGAAGCCTTCAATACCGACACTGGGCATTCAAATCACCAGCACTGACAAGAGTTCTTTCTTTAAAAAGAAAGCAGTCTTCCTAAATACCATCACATCAAAATGAATACTCTCTTCCCCCTTTGGGCAAGTGTGCCTGACCTCTGGGCACAATACACAGACATCAACTGGCAATCAGGAAGAAAAAGCTGTCAGTGACATCTCAGATAATAAAGTGTGAGGCTGGATGAACACAGCAGGCCCAGCAGTGTCTCAGGAGCACAAAAGCTGACGTTTCGGGCCTAGAACCCTCATCAGAGAGGGGGATGGGGAGAGGGAACTGGAATAAATAGGGAGAGAGTGGGAGGCGGACCGAAGATGGAGAGAAAACAAGATAGGTGGAGAGGAGAGTATAGGTGGGGAGGTAGGGAGGGGATAGGTCAGTCCAGGGAAGACGGACAGGTCAAGGAGGTGGGATGAGGTTAGTAGGTAGGAAATGGAGGTGCGGCTTGGGGTGGGAGGAAGGGATGGGTGAGAGGAAGAACAGGTTAGGGAGGCAGAGGCAGGCTGGGCTGGTTTTGGGATGCAGTGGGGGGAGGGGACAAGCTGGGCTGGTTTTGGGATGCAGTGGGGGAAGGGGAGATTTTGAAGCTGGTGAAGTCCACATTGATACCATTGGGCTGCAGGGTTCCCAAGCGGAATATGAGTTGCTGTTCCTGCAACCTTCGGGTGGCATCATTGTGGCACTGCAGGAGGCCCATGATGGACATGTCATCTAAAGAACGGGAGGGGGTGTGGAAATGGTTCGCGACTGGGAGGTGCAGTTGTTTACTGCGAACCGAGCGTAGGTGTTCTGCAAAGCGGTCCCCAAGCCTCCGCTTGGTTTCCCCAATGTAGAGGTAGCCACAACAGGTACAGCGGATGCAGTATACCACATTGGCAGATGTGCAGGTGAACATCTGCTTTGTGTAAAGTCATTTTGGAGTCTGGGAAGTGGGTGAGGGAGGAGGTGTGGGGGCAAGTGTAGCACTTCCTTAGACGAAGTGTCCATCCTGGGCCTCCTGTAGTGCCACAGTGATGCCAAAGGTCACAGGAACGGCAACTCATATTCCGCTTGGAAACCCTGCAGCCCAATGGTATCAATGTGGACTTCACAGGTTTCAAAATCTCCCCTTCCCCCACTGCATCCCAGAACCAGCCCAGCTCGTCCCCGGCTCCCTAACCTGTTCATCCTCTCACCTATCCCCTCCTCCCACCTCAAGCCGCACCTCCATTCCCTACCTACTAACATCATCCTGCCTCCTCGACTTGTCTGTCCTGCCTGGACTGACCTATCCCCTCCAAACCTCCCCACCTGCACTCACCTCTGCAGGCTCCATCGCCCCCCCCACCCACCCCCCACTTTAACTTGTCCGTCTCCTGCCCACCTTCGATCCGCCTCCCCCTCTCTCCTCACTTATTTCAGTTCCCTCTCCCCATCCTCCTCTTTGAAGAAGGGTCTAGGCCTGAAACGTCAGCTTTTGTGCTCCTGAGATGCTGCTTGGCCTGCTGTGTTCATCCTGCTCCACATTCAGTTCATCAAATCTGTTCTGCCATTCAATGAGATCATGGCTGATCTGATAATCCCCCACTCCAATTTCCTGCCTTCTCGCCATAACCCCTTGTTTCCCGCCCTGATCAAAAATCTATTGCAGCCTAGAATATTCTGCAGGGGCAGCACAGTGGCTCAGTGGTTAGCACTGCAGCCTCACAGCGCCAGGGACCCGGGTTCAATTCCAGCCTCGGGTAACTGTCTGTGCAGAGTTTGCACATTCTCCCCGTGTCTGCGTGGGTTTCCTCCAGGTGCTCCGGTTTCCTCTCACGGTCCAAAGATGTGCAGGCTAGGTGAACTGGCCATGCTAAATTGCCCGTAGTATTCAGGGGTGTGTGGGTTATAGGGGGATGGGTCTGGTTGGGATACTTCAAGGGCTGGTGTGGACTTGTTGGGCCGAAGGGCCTGTTTCCACACTGTAGGGATTCTAAAATCAATCCAAATGACCCAGCCTCTGCCTTCTGCAGTAAAGAACTCCATAGACTTACGAGTGTCTGAGAAGGAATTCCTCCTCATCTCCATCTTAACTGGGTGATCCTTAGTCCGAGATGATGCCCTCTGTTCTTCGATTCTGTCACAATGGAAGCATCGCCACATCTACTCGGTCAGGGCCCCTATGACTCTTGTATTTTTCAATCAAGGTATTCTCCTCAACTGAGGAGTATCGGCCCAACCTACTCAACCTCTCCTCCTTAGACAGTCCCTCCATACCTGCTATTACCTTGGTGAGCCTTCTCTAGTCTGCCTCAGGTCCCAGTATATCGCCTCTTTAGATAAAAGGGACCCAAAACTTCACAATATTCCAGCTGTGGTCTGACCAGTGCCTTGTGTAGTTTCAGCAAAAGCACTCTACTTTTATGGTCCATCCTCTTTGAAAGGAGGAAAGAAAAGACGCGACAGAAAGAAAGACTGACATTTCATTTGCCTTCCCTATGTCCTGCAGAACCGGAATCAGAGCATTTTATATTCTTTCGCTATCAACCCCCTAGTACGTGCCCACTCACTCCTGGCTCCCAGGGCAAGAGCCAGGCCTGCACCTTAATCAAAAATGTATCACTAGTGAAAGAATCCAGAAGGGAGCTGTAAAACTTGCAAAAGGGTTTGGAAACTGTCATCAGAACAAAAGTTAAAATGTTATCCAAACATCAAGACTAAGCCGCAAACACACTCTGCTTAGAGAGAGGGGAAAAAAAAAGGTGCTGACAATCAAACTGAAATTCAGCAGCAGAGTAAATAACTCTGTGCGAGACATGTGTACATGGGTCTGTAGCACTGGAATGGAAAAAAATCTCACTTCCACGTGTAAGCAGAAAAATCAGTATTCCCAGGTTGGCTTGACAAATACATAGAGTAAAAACAAGAACATTCACTCGATTCTGAAGGGCTCAGTGCACAGTTAAGAAACAGCTTCGATTTTCGCAACAGATTTTACTGAGAACTGCACGCTCACACTTGGAAATACTCTACACAGAAATGTTTCTGATGCTGCCACTCCAGATGCCCAGATGGATGCCCTATTAGCATCACAAGAAGTTTTCTACCAAACCTTAGACCAACCAGAGCAGCAGAACATAGAGCAGCACAGTACAGTCCCTTCGGCCCACGATGTTGTGCCGGCCTATTATCCTATTACGATCAATATACCCTACATTTCACTATCCTCCATGTGCCTACCCAAGAGTTGCTTAAAAGTCTCCAAAATTATCTGACTCTACTGCCACTGCCGGTAGCACATTCCACATGCCCACACTCTGTGCAAAGATCATACCTCTGACATCTCCCCTATACCTTCCTCCAATCACCTTAAAATTATGCCCCCTCACAACAGTAATTTCCGCCCTGGGAGGAAGTCTCTGACTATCCACTATCTATGCTTCTCATCATGTTGACAACCTCTACCAAGTCACCTCTCATCCTTCTTTCACTCCAGTGAAGAGAGCCCTGGCTCCCTCAACCTTTCCTCACAAGACCAGCCCTCCAGTCCAGGCAGCATCCTGGTAAATCTCTTTTACACCCTCTCGAAAGCTTCCACATCCTTCCTGTAATTAGGCGACCAGAACTGAACTCAATATTCGAAGTGGAGGGCAGAGAGACAGAACAGGCAACCCAAAGTCACTGGTTATCAATACAGATATCGAGTCAGATGAAGCAGGAAGAGCGGCTGCTGTTAGATACTTACCATGTTGTTAATACAAATGGAGAACTATGCTGACTATGAATTTCAGAAGGGAAAGATTTAAAAAAAAAGATAAAGCATACAGGAAAAAGAGTGGCACCACACATAAATGTGAATTGAAAGGTTTTTCTTTTAAAACATATAAATACTAAGAATAGTAACAGGAAGCTTGGGAATAATTTGGAATTAAAAAGGATACGTGCACACAGGAGGCAGAGAGCACGGCTGTGGTATTAAATGAGCACCAGAATCACTATTCAATGGATCATCCTCTGTCTTTTCCATCTCTTGCAACGATGCCACCAAATACATTTTCCCTCCCCTCCCAGTATTCCAAAAAAAACGGACAATTCACTCCCCAAAACTCTGGTTTATTCTTTAACAGTGGCCAGCACCAGTTACCTGCCAATAGCATCTCTCCCCACAAGCACTAGGAGACACAACACTGGCCTTTTAGCTCCTTCCAATCACTGTCAAAACTCCTAGTACTCCTTCCAGGTGAAATAATGATTTATTTATCCTTTTCATTAATATACTGTGTGCATTGCTCACAACATGGTTTTCTTGAATCTTTTGTCTTTTCAATTCCCCACCTCCCGTCCAGAATGCCCTTTCTGTGCTTCGCTTTCCAGTGTACAAAGGAAGCTCAATGGAGATTTGAGGATCTGCATATCATCCTTCCACGACACACTTCACAGCCCTGACATCAATGCAGAATGCCACTATGTTAGATCGTAAGCTCTCACGTATCGGATTTCTCTTCTACTTGCTAGCTTTTGTCTTTTCTCTCTTCTGTCAATTCCATCGCTTCAGCTTTCAAATGATAACATAGCTGATTCTCCCCACTTCTTTCCTGTGGACTGTGAAGTACTTTTATGTGAATCCGTACGCAGCTTAAGACAAATACTCTAAGAACATCCCATGGACACTCCTCAAATATTCTTCACTTTTTCATTCCATGCCAGTTTGCGAAGAATCTCAGTCTGTTGGAAAGCAATGCATTCATGTCAATGCTTAAACTTGGAAGGGCAATTTTACATTGAGTAGTTGCACTTCATCGGCTGTTAAAACACAAAGGTCACAAAGGATGCTACACAAATACAAAAATTATTCAATTTTCCTTTTTTGGTTATCCAGCTGGACAAATATCTGATGTCCATGGGTTACGGATTGGACTCAAGCAGTACATTTTCACAGTAACGCACACAACTTGATTTATATCAAGTATATTTGTATCCTTCTACTTTTACTCTTTAAAAAAAACTGAACTTTAGTTATCCCAGGCTAGTTGCTGCTTAGTTGATTGGCATTGGCTTGATGGGTCAACGGGCCGCTTTCTGTGCTACAGACCTCTATGACTTGGGAAACAGGTTACTCCACGTCAATGCGCTCACCTCACACTAGCTACATGCCGTTAGTTCTGTATTTAGCTTAAGAGGTTTAAGTGTCTGAAGTGGATAAGACCGAAAGGACATAAGGCATACTTCTGAGGGAAGTCCTTGGCAATACCATGTTACAGAGACAGATCGCATCCAACATTCTTTAGCTCAACTCTCACTACTGTATTTAAGGCTGTGATGGTAACACACCAGTGTTTCAAGCAAATTCCAGAATAAAGCACCAGTACAGTGAAGAGCACTTCACACAATGGTGGTGTCTAACCAGATTAAACAAGACACCCACGTTAATCCCCATTTTTAAATCCAAACAGGTTTGAAATATTTGTCAAAAAGAAAAAAAAAGTGAACTGTAGCAACTGTAATGAGGTCAGCCAGACAAACGTCACAGCATAGGAGCTCCCTCAATGAGGCTGTTAAACTGGTCCAATCAGGGAGCCCTGGCTGACAGACATAAACAGGAGTGCCAGAGTCCTAGAGATTGTAGGAACTGCCGATACTGGAGAATCTGAGATAACACAGTGCGTAGCTGGATGAAGACTGCAGGCCAAGCAGCCTGGAGTTTTCTTCAGAAAATGAAAAGGGTCTCGATACGAAACGTCAACTTTCCTGCTCCTCTGATGCTGCTTTGCTTGTAGTCTTCATCCAGCTCTACAACTTATTATCTGAGTGTCAGAGTTCTGCTCACTCAGAGCTGGATCTGTATCCAAGGACTCTCCATGTGAAAATAAAAGGGTGACTTGGTGATGGGATACCAGCTTGGACTTATTTCAAGAACAAAGCATCATTCTTGATCTTGTGCTTGAGGCTTAGTATAATATATTTTGGGAGTTGGATTTCACTATAGAAGGTGATGGAGATGGTTCTAGATTGATTTTCTTTCGAAGAAAAGACCAGAGAGAGTGAATAGCAACCTAAACATAGTACCAGGACAGCACATAACTTCAGCAGAGTGGTTAGGAGAATGTTTGTGGAGTTAATGGACTAAATGCTTATGTTTTTAGGTTTATAACAGGCAGGGTAACGTTAAAAAGTAATTAGTTTCATTTTGACTTTAAAACAGAAGGTTCAAACTTTTAGTTCAGAAGGATATGGCATTTAGACTGGTTTCATTTTTGTAATTATCATGGTGGTTAATCACAAACACAGTAACACATAGCTGCAGCTGTTCTTTGACAATAGAGCAAGTTTATTGCACAAGATTGGGAACAAAAAATGCTACGCACACTTATAAAAGACAGTTAGATCTTAAGACAAATATCTGATCAGAAGAGAAAGATATTCTAGCAGGTTAACCACTCTTTCTAGTTCAATTCCAGACAGTCGATTTCCAGCTCAGCGGTTTTCAGTCTCTATTATTCATTTTGTGTATTGTGGGTGTCTCCAGCATTTATTACCCATTCCTAATTGCCCTTGAAGGTGGGGGGTGAGCTGCCTTCTTGAACTGCTGCCGTGGATTAGTCCGCAACGCCATGAGGAAGGGAATTCCAGGATTTTGACCCAGTGACAGTGAAGAATGATAATAAAATTCCAAGTCAAGATGAAGTCATAAATCATGCAACGCCAGGCTATAGTCCAACAGGCTCATTTGAAATCACACCTGATGAAGGAAAAGCTTGAGATTTCAAATAAACCTGTCTGACTGTAGCCTGGTGTCATGTGGCTTCTGACTTTGTTCACCCCAGTCCAGCACTGGCAACTCCACATCAAGAAAAGCTGGTGAGTAGCTTGGGAGGGGAACTTGAAGGAGGTGGTGTTCCCATGTATCTGCTGCCCTTGTCCTTCTCGATGGAAGTGGTCATGGATTTAGAAGGTGGTGCCTGAGGATGTTTGGTGAACTTTGGCAGTGCCCCCGGCATATGGTACACACTGCTGCTACCGAGTGGTGATTGAGAGTGGATGCAATGCCGATTAAGCGGGCTACTTTGTCCTGGATGGTGTCAAGCTTCTTGAGTGTTGTTAGAGCTACACCCATCCAGGCAAGTGGAGAGCACTCCATCACACTCCTGACTTGTGCCTTGTAGATGGCGAACTGGCTTTGGGGGCTCAGGAGGCGAGTTACTTGCTGCTGCATTCGTAGTCTCTGGCCTACTCTTGTGGCCAAAGCCGGCAGTGGGGGGGGGGGGGGGGGGGGGGGGGAGGGAGGAGCATTTGTGTGAGGAGTCCAGTTGAGTTTCTGGTCAATGATGACGCCCCCCCCCCCCCCCCCACCTCAGGACGTTGATAGTGGGAGGTTCAGTGTTAACCCTAATGAATGTCAATGTGCGGTGATTAGATTGTCTATTATGGCATTTGCGTGGCGTGAATCTTACTTGCCAATTGTCAGCCCAAGCCTGGATATTTCCCAGATCTTGTTGCAATTAGACACGGACTGCTGCAGTATCTGAGGAGTTGAAAGTGATTCTAAACTTTGCTGATGATTGCATAAACATTCTGGACTTCCAACCTTAAGATGGAGGGAAGGCAATGTAGACTATGCAGTTCCAAGGCTGGAAAGCTTGGACAGAAATCCTGGAGGTTGTTCGCCTGAACTTCCTCTGTTCTATCAGAACTGAAAGGGCCTCAAGCTAATGGACTTAGAGGAAGAGTAAGATTGTCTCTACAGTTCAAGGACAGGAATCTCGACAGAATTGGAGGAAGAGTCACTGGACCGAAACATTAACTTGTTTTTTCCTTCACAGATGCTGCCAGACCTGTTGAGCTTCCAACAACTTCTGCTTTTGTCACTGAAGTAAAGATTTACACAGCAGAGAGGACTGATATTTTTCTGGGACTGAGTCGCTGTGAAACATGGCACTGGGAAACAGATTGGAACTTTGTTCTGATGTTTGCATTAAGTTCTAGCTGTCTTTTAAGGTAAAGTTAGAAATAACAATATGATGTAATAAGCTTGTGTCCTATTGTTAGAGAACACCTGCAGTTGCATATGAACATGCCTCAGTGATTAACCAACCATGATAACTAATTGCAAAAAAAAATTAAACAGGTCATTATCAGGTCAGGCTTCCATCTGGGATCAGACTTAGAGATAATGGGAACTGCAGATGCTGGAGAATTCCAAGATAATAAAATGTGAGGCTGGATGAACACAGCAGGCCAAGCAGCATCGTCAGCTTTTGTGCTCCTGAGATGCTGCTTGGCCTGCTGTGTTCATCCAGCCTCACATTTTATTATCTTGGGATCAGACTTATCCAGTTTCACCATTAGCTGGGCTAGTTAAATGGGGCTACTGGCACAATTAAATGCTTTGTAATGGTCTCTAGGCTGTGGGTCGCTACATTTACATTTAAAAGTGAAGGGAGAGATATAAAAAGCATCCAGAGCAGCAACTTTTTTTTCCCTCACCAGGAAGGGGAGTCTAGAATGGGCTGCCAGAGGTACTGGTAGAAGACAGTAAACGTTTCTTAAATGACAAAATTTTAGACAGGTCTGAGAGTGGGAGAGGTATGGAGGGATACAGGTCAAACACAGGCAAATGGAACTAGATTAATTATGGAAACTGAGCGGCATGGACAGGTTGGGCTGAAGGGTCTGTTTCCACGCTGTAGACTTCTATGCCATATACTCTACAAAACCATTGGCTCCTTATACCCAAGGAAGGCTCTTCCATTGGTGCTGTACAGTAAAACTCTTGACATCTACACATCACAAGTAACTCAATAGAGCTCTCTGGTTCAGTGTGTCTAAAACTTCTCCTTTACATACTTCACCTCATCTGGCAGATTCTCAATCTCTCCTCAATATCAGAGTCACGTCATCACAGTTTACTTTTTCCAGTGGACTACACAATAAGCGTTTCTCATGCAACAACTTCAAGACCACAATGCATTGACTGTAGGATTGTTGAAGGCAAGCCAATCATCTCTTTCCAAATAGAATCAAAAATACCTGAAAGGAAACATTTACAGGGCAACAGGGAAATATCAGCACAATGGAACTCATGCACAAGGGCTGGCATGGCGTCGAAGGGCTGAACAGCCTCCTAATGGGCTGTAACATTTTACAGTTGCACAGGGGTTTCAGAATCCTGGAAGCAATTTTGAGATCGGAATGGTAGCTCTGTTGAGAACAAGTGCACTTCTGGATTACAATTCTTCAACCCCTCTGTGCTGCCATTAGCTGTGGTCTGCAGCTCCATTAAAAACATACTACATGCTCTCACTCCACTAGATAATTTACTGGACTGTGTAACCACATTCCCAGCAAGGACGCTTCTTCCATTTACATTGGGTTTCATTGTGTCATTGAACCTCACTGGAGAAAACATGACCTTCCAGCTGCTGATTTTCTGTCAGCTTGTTTTAAAATTAGATTGACAATTCCCTTCTCAATTATAACATTCACAGATTACAACATTAGTGGCAAAGATCTGCTGGATTACATTTTCTTCAAAAAAAACACAGACCACAAATCAACAGGGGTAACCAAGTCATCAGCACTTTTTAAACCACCCAGCACAAAATGTGTACTTCACAAATGTCTGACCAACAGACCTGCATTTACATATCACCTTTCACAGCCACCAGAAATCCCAATGCTTTACAGGCAATGAAAGCCTTTGGAAATGTAGGCATCTGTAATCTAGGAAACAGCGTAGCCAATGTGTGCACAGTGAGCTCCCAAAACAGGAATAAAACAAACCTCTATTTCACGGATGTTTCCAGGAGCTTGCTCTGGGCATATTGGTTAATTTACTTGCTACACAACAGCATTTCAAAAAAAAAGAAAAGAAAAGAAAAGTACGGCTCAGGCTTTGGCACTTCACCTTAGGACATCTTGGCATTGTGAAAGCTGCGATAAAAAAGTCAAACGTTTCCGGGTCTGTGTCACAATTGTGTTACCCCTCCCTGCTAAGCCAAAAAAGTCCAGATTCTCCTGAGCTGGGTCAGATCAGGTTGATTCATCACTGAGAATATTTCTTATTTGTACCTACAGGGTTCACAGCAGTCACAGCTGCAAGCTACAGTTGGACCTGCAAGGCAGTATCAGGCTCAGCGTCTACGCTGCTTCTTTTACAAATAATACCTGCTGGAGTCTTGCTGAGAGAAAAAAAGACACTGTCAAAATTACATAATTGTGGGTGTGCACAGAGCAATACTGACAATTGTGGATTGTCAGACAGGCCACAGTGTGCACGGACTGAGAGCACAAAACATAATACACAGACAGCTAGAACTGCTGATGCTGGAGTCGTAGGTACGATACGCTGTTCTGTTCTTTGTAAACTGACATGTTTCAACTCAACTGAACAGAATAAGTGACACAAAAACAGAAGTTGCTGGAAAAGCTCAGCAGGTCTGGCAGTGTCTGTGAAGAAAACGCTGAATTTTTTTTCTTCACAGATGCTGCCAGACCTGCTGAGCTTTTCCAGAAACTTCTGTTTTTGTTCCTGATTTACAGCATCTGTGGTTCTTTTGGTTTTTATTTCAAGTAAGTGGCATCCTTCTCCAGTTCATTTCTCAGGGTAATACCTTGACCAAAATAAGTGCCAAACTGCTTTGGTTAAAAAATGTAAACAACGCGTGGCAGTTAACTGTCAGTCATCATTAACTGTGTATTCTCCATGACAGACAGAGTCCATTTGCCAACTAATCCATTCACTCTGTATAAAATCTTGACTTTGGTGTTTCTTGTCAATTGCCTTCTTGAGTGCGGGAGGCTGATATTGACAAATGGGCCTTTTTCCCAAGCAATGCTGAAGTGCAACACAGGCATGTAACACGTCATATTTAAAAAAGAAAATCAGAAGAGTTGTTTGAATTATACTGCATTCATAGAATGAAGCAGCATAGATGGAGGCTATACATTCTATTGTGCCTGTGCTAGGTCTTTGAAAAGAGCTGTCAAAATCATTCTTAATTAATGGTGCACCATAACAGAAGCACTAATGAAGCAACAAGGTGCTGTTACACTTGGAGATCAGTGTAAACACTAGAAATACTGACTGAACCCTGACTTTATTCTTTCAATCATTGGTGGCCCTGCCTTCAGCTGCCTGGGCCCAGAACTCTGGATTTCCCTTCCTAAGTCTCTCAGGTTGTCCGACAGTCAAACTATTTGAATGCTCTGTCAAAAGTATTCTTCTTCAACGACCTTTCTCTGACTATCTCAGCAGCTCTTCAATTGGGAAATGTTGTCCGATAATCACCCCTGGAAAGTACGCAGAGATGTTTTTCTTTCAGAGCACAGGGATCAAACAGAGCATGGTCCTCAGATATAACACACACAGTGTGGAGCTGGAGGAACACAGCAGGCCAGGAAGCATCAGAGGAGCAGGAAAGCTGACGTTTCGGGTTGGGACCCTTCTTCAGAAAGCTGATCCTCTGATGCTGCCTGGCCTATTGTGTTCCTCCAGCTCCACACTGTTATTGCTGACTCCAGCATCTGCAGTTCTTACTATCTCCGATCGAGGGAATGATCCTCATCCTAGCCAGCAAATTCACCTTTACACAAAGCCTCACTGGGACAACAACGCTCATGTCTAATGAGCAAGTATAGAGCCCATGAAAAGTGAAGTTGGGGCAGAAGCAGGGGCAGAACAGGCATGGTACCATAAAAACAAACACAAAAATCCATACAAATTAAATATGGCAGCACATTTGCACTTGCCCATCGCTGCAATTGAAAAGCTGGGAGGCCACATTCTCAGGCAAAGAGGCCGCAACTACCTAAAAGAGGGTAAAAAGGTGGGATAGGCTCACAATGCGAGGGAGCAAGGTGATGGAAAACTCCGTGTAATTGCAATCCGGATGTGGGCATCAAAATGGGGTGTTCCCTTTCAAGCAAACCAAAAGAGAAAGTAGAGTTGGTTGGGTTGTAACAGTGTGGTTTTGGGCGGGAGAGATACAGTCGGTAACTTTAAAACTAGCTGTGAGGCCTTCACATTTTAACTCTCAGCAGATGAAACTGCTTTAGCCATGCCTGTGCATGGTGGAACAAAGGACTGCTCTGTATTAAGGTTCTTTCAGGATCCTGCGCAGGATTTTAGTCCATTGAGATACTAGGGATGGAGTGCTGGGCTTAGGTGGGGCAAGCCAAGAGAATCATTGTGTTTCAATGTCGTGTCAAACTTAATTTATCACGTCAAATTCAGTCTTCTCCCACACAACCTTATCTACCACAACCAGTAAATATACTGTAACCACGAACATCTCAAACGATCACATAGAAACAAAAAAAACTTTCAAGACACAACCCAAGTTTTGAATAGGAAGAATCTAGCGTGCTATTCACAGATTTTGAAATAAAAAACAAAACAAACAAAGCAGTCAACATAGTGCAAAAGAGTTTCCGAGATAGTAGGAACTGCAGAAGCCGGAGAATCTGAGATAAAAAGGTGTGGAGCTGGATGAACACAGCAGGCCAAGCAGCATCAGAGGAGCAGGAAAGCTGACGTTTTGGGCCTAGACCCTTAATGCAAATTCTGTTTTGGAGACCAGAGATTTCAGCTCCATGTCTACTGCAACTACATCTCAGTGCTGGGTGTTTGAAAACTGTAACTCACCTCCTGACCCTCCCAGGCACGTCCGCTATCTACAAGGCACAAGTCAGGAGTGTGATGGAATACTCCCCACTTGCCTGGAAGGGTGCAGCCCCAACAACACACAAGAAGCTTGACACTATCCAAGACAAAGCAGCACTGGCCGATTGGCACTGCATTTACAAACATCCCACTCCCTCCAGCACTGAAACTCAGTCACAGCAGTGTGTACCATCTCAAAGGTGCACTGTAGCAACTCACCAGGGCTCCTCAGGCATTGCTGTCTAATATAAATGCACATAATTTAGATACTTCCAGAGGCTAAAGGAGGAAATATACTTGTGGTATTGTCCCTTTGAGCACTGACAAGATGCTGCAGTTAACAATTGCAAACTAATCAGGAAATGTTAGAAAAGCAGCAATTTTGACCCCTGGGTGCCTTTCTCCGGGAATATCTCCACTCCCAGAAAATTGGAATTACACAGAATCTGAGCATGGCACCATTTTGAAAAAGAAACGTACCTGGAGAGAGGTAACGAGGTGAAATTCACGTGAAAGTGGAATTTGGGAAGGACTGATTCTGACTGAGCCAAAACCAAAATCAAAGCTGACAGTTCACCATAGTACAGAAGGACCTCAGCGTTATGTTTCAGAGGAGATGTTAACCCAAGTTCTCATTGGCCTTCTCTGGTAGATGAAAGATCAAAAGACACAGAAGCAGAAACAGGTCATTCAGCCTGTTGCACGGCTGAACAGACTCAATGAGATGACAACAGATCTTATAATCCTCAACTCCACTTTCCTGCCTTTGCCCCATAACCCTTAATTCCTTTACAGATTAAAAATATGCCTACTTCAGCTTGGAACATACTGAATCAACCAGCTTCTATAGCCCTCTGTGATAAAGAATTCCACAGATTTAATACCCTCAAGAAATTCTTCCGCAACTCAGTCTTAAATAGATAACCCTTTACTGTGAGATTATGCCTTCTGGTCCTGGATTCTCCAAACAGTTTTTCTGCATCTAATCTGTCAAATTCCCTGAGGATCTTGTACGTTTTAATAAGGTCATGTCTCATGCTTCCAAATTCCAATGAATATCAGCCCATCCTTCTCAACACTTGAGCAGAGGCAATGGTCTAATGGTATTAATGCCAGACTATTAATCTAGAAATTCAGCAAATGTTCTGGGGACCCAGGTTCAAATCTTGTCAGAGCAGACGGTGGAATTTGAATTTAACCGCCATCTGGGATAGCGAATCTAGATAAACATGAAACCATTGTCAATTAGCAGGAAAAACCCCAATCTGTTTCACTTCCAGCAAGGAAGTCTGCCACCCTCACCAGTCCGATCTGATTTACACAACGACAGGGATGACTGTCAACCACCCTCTGAAATGGTCGAGCAAGCTACTCAGTGGTCTCAACCAAGAAATGCCCTCCCTAACAATACCATGGATTTATGACAGTACGTGGACTGCTACAGCTCAAGGAAGCAGCTCACCATCTCCCTCTCAAGGGCAACTAGGGACGGGCAATAAATGCTAGCTGGCCAGGAATCCCCATGTCCCTCAAGAGAATAATAAAAAGACAAACAAACTTTCCTCATTAGACAGTCCCTGTATATCTGCTGTCAGCCTAGCGAGATTTTTCTGAACTGCCTGCAATACTGGTGTATGTTTCCATGGAATAGTAGCCAAAAACTGTTCACAGTATCCTAGGTGTGGTCTGTCTAATGCCATGTACAGTTTTAGCAAAACTTCTATACCTCATTCCCTTTGAGATAAACATCAACGTTCCAGTCACCTTCTCTATTACCTGAACTTGGATATTGGCTTTTTGTGGTTCATGCACAAGGACTCCCAAATCTCTCTGTTCTGAGGTTTTCTGAAATCTCTCACTATTTCAATAAACATAGACTTTTTCTGCCCCTCAGACACTATCTGGCTTGCTGTGCTTTTCCAGCTTCACATCTATTGACTCTAGCTTCCAGCATCTGTAGTCCTGACTGTCTCCAGCTCAAAAGATCCTGCCTTAAAGAACACTGCAGAGTGCTCTCCAGTGTTCTGGCCAATATATACCTGACAAACCAGCAGAGAAGTAAAACAGATCATCAGGTCATTATTGCAGAGTTGCCCACATTCATAAATATGGGTAGAATATGAATGCTAGTCAGTGGTCACAAAACAGGCAACAGCTGAAACAGAGAAGCTAAGTAAGTGGCATCAGCTGTAAGACATTGGACTGACACTAACTGGCACTTATATCGAGGTTCGGGGATCACAAAGGCTTCAGATCGGAGCCCTTCTGAGAAAAGGTCAACGTTCCTGCTCCTCTGATGCTGCCTGGCCTGCTGTGTTCCTCCAACTCCACACCGTGTTATCTCAGACTCCAGCACTGGCAGTTCCTACTCTCTCTGGGGTCAGGTTAGTTTAGCAAATGGGTACAGGTCTAGGCGGAAGCATTCATATTGAACTCCCAAAGTATGGCCACCAGAGGAGAGATTAAGACCAGTTTTGATAGAAACTGCGGCTGGCCTCTCCTCAATGTTTAGCAAAATGCAAAAAGGAAAAGTCAGAACAAGTTGATGCTCAGTTAAACCTAACTTATTTTCAGATTTCTTCATGAGATGAGCATTGTTGGCTTGGCTGCCATTTATTGTCCATCCCTAATTCACACTGGAGGAGGTGGCTGTGAACAGTCAACATGGAATCACTGAACATTGGAGCAATGAAGTTTTTATTAACTGGAATGTGGGGGACCGGGAGCATGCTGGTTGATTAAACATTCTGAATACCACAGTAAATCCTGACCAAAGTTTTGAGACGTCAATATAGATTCATACAACACAGAAATAGGCCCTTCGGTCCAACCAGTCCATGCCGACCATAATCCCAAACTAAACTAGTCTCACCTGCTTGTGCTTGGCTCATATCCCTCCAAACATTTCCTATTCATGTACTTAGAATTTTTTGAGGGATGCTACGTAAAAACACCAACACACTAACCCTAACCCTCCTAAAAATCAATGCAAACACACACAGTTAAGTAATAGAAACACAGTGCATGGGGGTATACACAGCACTGTTATACAGTATTTACAGCATAAATACTGGGGCATCACAGTATTTGAGGTAAATAATTTTTGCTGGTGCATCAAGAGTTCCAGTTGATAAAAGGTGCTGGTAGAAACAAACTTTGCTGAACCTAAATCTTTGTTCTCTCTGGTACGAATGGCCATGGGTTTGGGAGATGGATAAAATTATGCGGGGCACAGATAGGGTTGAACGTTTCCCCTGGGCATAAAGATCAATGGCCCAGGGGCAGAGAGTCAAGGCAAGAGGCAGAAGGTTTAGAGGGAATGTGAGGAAAATCCTTTATAACCCAGAGAGCGGTTGGAAAATAGTACACACTTTCTGTGAGGGGAGTAGAGCCAGAAACCCTCATTACACTATAGTATTTAGAGGGGCCCCTATGATACTAATGCATACAAGGCGAATGGGAAAATGGGATTAGAATAGTTAGGTGGTCATTTTTGATCAGCACAACACAATTAAGGGCTTTTCTTTTCATCTCTCCAGAGAAGATTAACTTTTGGATTAAATAGCAAGGCAGTGACCACATCACAGACCTGTCGAATCAGTACAGAACAGACGGAGGCTATTTGGCCCAGCGTTTTTGAGCCAGCTCTCTGCAAGAGTGAGTTAGATACGGTCACATTCAGATTCCTTCCTTGGAGCCTGGTTACATTTTCCTTTCCAGATGACAATCAAAGTCACTTTTGAAAGCCAGTGATCGAATGTGCCTCCACCACACTCGAAGTGCACTGAGATCCTAATCACCGACTCTATTAAATACATGACCATTGATACTTTTGATAAATCTGGTCCCACAGATCCATATACCGGTGGGCAAAAAAAAAATTGTCTCCATCCACTCTGCCCAGAGCCATCATGAAAATCTCCTTTCAACCTTCTCTTCTCCAGTAAAACCATCCTTCCTATCTCATTTACCAAGATCTTATATGCAACTGAAGTTCCTCATAATAAAGACCATGAGAAACAGGAACAGGAATAGGCCATTCGGCCCCTCATGGCTGCTCCGCCATTCAATAGGATCTTGGCTGATCCAATACTCCTCGTGTCCACTGACCTGACTTTTTCCCTGTAATCCTCGAATACCCCTCATCCCTCAAACCATTCAAGAAACTTTTTCCGCACACATTTGAAGGATTCACTTCATTCCTAAAGTCCAGTGTCCAGAACAGAGTATGATTTTTCAAGTGAGGGTGAAACAGGGATCTACACAGGTTGATCATAGCCTTCTTGCTCAAGACATATGGCATACTTGTCTCCATCAGTCAGGGCAATGAGCATAAAAGGTTGTCGTCATATTGTTGCTGCATAAAACCTAGGTTAGGCTGTATCTGGATTACTGTGTGCAATTCTGCCACCATACTATATATGGAAGCTTTGGAGATGGTGCAAAAGAGTTTAGAGCTATGCAGCACCGAAACTGACCCTTCGGTCCAACTTGTCCATGTCGACCAGCTATCCTAAATAAATCTAGTCCCACCTGCCAGCATTTGGCCCCTATCCCTCCAAACCCTTTCTATTGATTTACCCATCCGGATGCCTTTTTAATGTTGTAACCAGCCTCCAACACTTCCTCTGGCAGCTCATTCCAAACACGTAACACACACTGTATGAAAAAGTTGTCCCTTAGATTCTTTTTATATCTTTCCCCTCATCTTCAACCTATGCCCTCTAGTTTTAGACTTGCCCCCATCCCAGAGAAAAGAGCTTGCCTATTCTTCCTATCTATGCCTCTCATGATTGTATAAACTTTTAGAAAAGTCACCCCTCAGCCTCCGACACTCCAGGGGAAGTAGCCCCAGCCTGTTCAGCCTCTCCCTGTAGCTCAAACCCTCCAACCCTGGCAAACCCTCGTGAATCTTTTTTGAACCCTTTCTACTTTCACAACATTCTTCCTTTAGCTGGGAGACCAGAACTGCACACAATACTCCAAAAAAGGTATCCTAGCCAATGTCCTGTACTGCTGCAACATGACCTCCCAACTCCTACATTCAATGTCCTGACCAATACAGGCAAGCATACCAAATGCCTCCTTCTCTATCCTATCTACCTCTAACTCCACTTTCAAGGAACTATGAACCTGCACTACAAGGTCACCTTGTTCAGCAACACTCCTCAGGACTTTCCCATTAAGTATATAGGTCCTGCCCTGATTTGCCTTTCCAAAATGGAACATCTCACATGTATCTAAACTGAACTCCAGAGGTTTAACAAAGTTGGATTATTTTTGCTAGAGCTTCAGCGGCTGAGGGGAGACCTGATAGAAGTCTATAAAATTATGAAGGGTGTGGACAACGTGGATAGTCGGCATCATTTCCCAAGGGGGTGGGAGAAATGTGTCAAATACTAAAAGGAACATTGGTTTAAGAAGAGAGAGGACAAGTTCAAAGAAGTTGTGCGAGGCAAGTGCTTTTTCTGTGGTCAGTGCCTGGAACAAGCTCCCAGGGGCGGTGTTAGAAGTACGTATGACAGCATTGTTTAAGAGGCAGTGGGCAGGCAGGGAATAGAGAGCTATGGGCCAGGTGCAGGCAGATAGGATTAGTTTAGAATGGCATTGTGATTGGTTCAGACATGGTGGGCCGAAGGGCCTGTTCCTGTGCTATACCAGACTGTGCTCTATGTTTGCACTCAATGCCCCCATGTATTAATTCCTGGAACTTGTGCGCTTTTGCTGAATAAAAATTAATTGAGCATTGCTAGCTGGTCCATCATTTATCATCTGGGAGACGTCAGTGATGAGCCACCTTCCTGAAATGCCACGAAATAGGAACACTCAAGAATGTTGTTAGGGTGGGTGTTCCAGGAATTTGATCCTGTGATGCTAAAGGACTGGTAATATAGTCTCCACTTGGAATGCACACAGTGCAGCAACTTCGGAGTAAGAATACCTTATAGGCCATCAACATAGCTAAGGATACTCAACAGGATAAAAAAAAATTGTGCTGCAATCTCCTTCCTCCCCATTCTTTGGGGGAGATTTTACTGTTAGGTAACAACAGGTCAGTCGAGAGGAATCTGGAATCGACTGACGGCAGGCAGCAGAGACCACCTTCACTAAACTGTATAACTCAACTTGTTCTCTGCAATCAGACAACACTACCTACTTCTAAAAGCTTATTTCACAAACATTAGGCCCGTGGCACTAAAAAAAAATGGTTAAACAGTTCAGTTATGCAGAACATGGCAATCAATATTAAAACTTTGCATGTCTTTCTATAGCCCTCACATTAGAGAGTGGACAGGGAATGTTAACAAGGTATTAATCTGCAGGGGAATCTGTCTGTATACACATATATAAACAAGAGCACTGCATCGCTTAGAAAGCATGTTGTTTGCATTTAATAACCTCTTATAGACATGATTAGAGTGGCTGCACATTTGCCTTGGGTAAAAAAAAATACAGTAGTAGTAGTAAAGGGAAGCACTTAACTGGCCATCAATATCACACAGAGTTAGGGATAAATTTATTAGTCAAGATAAAGGATTGGCCAACCAACAGGAAGTTGAGGGTCAGGATGAATGGGTCTTTTTCTCGTTGGCACCAAATGGGGTTCCATGGAGTTTGGTCCCCAGACCCCAAATTATTTACAAATCTTTATTTCAGACTTGGAAGCAGGGATTGAAATGAACCAGTGCATAAATTTGCAGCTGACACTACTTCAGATGAAGTTGCAAAAGTGAAATAAGAAATTTACAAATGGATATGGATGGGTTGGGTGAATGAGCCAAGTTGAATATGGATAAATGTGAGGTTATCCATTTTGGTCACAGGCAACCTATTATCCAAATGGAGTGAAACTTCAGGGCGTTTCAGTGCACAGGGATCTGGGTGTCATCATGCATGAATCACAGAAAAGTACTACCCAGTACAACAGGTAATAATGAAGGCAAATTACTTTAGCAATAAATGCCAAAATTCTATATGTGTAGGGAAGTGTTGCTTCAATTGTACAAGGCATTAGACAGACCATACATGGAATACTGCATACAGCTTTGATCCCCTTACTTGAGTAGGAATGTATTGTATTGGAGGCATTTCAGAGCAGCTTCACAGATTGATCCCAAAGGAAAGGTGTTTGACTTATGAAGACAGATTGAACAAGTTAGGTTGACTCTGTCTGGTGTTGGGAAGAATGAAAGGAGATCTAAGTGAGATACAGAAGATGCGAAAAGGGAATTGATAGAGTAAACTTATTGCCCCATAAGAGGAAGCATCTGCAATCTAGAACAAGAGATCATAGTTTCAGGATGAGGGATAGCAGATTTAAAACAGAGATGAGGAGAAATTAATTCTCACAAAGGGTCTGGGTGGAATTCACTCCCCAGACTATGGTGGATACTGGAACATTGAGAAAATTCAAGGAGGGGATAAACAGATTTTTAATTAGCAGTGGTTGCAGGGTTATGGGGACCAGGCAAGAAAGTGTTGTTGAGGCCAAAATGAGATCAGCCACGATCCTATTAAATGGCAGAGCAGGCTTGGGGGGCTGAATGGCCTACTCCTGCTCCCAGGTCTTATAGGTGAACGGAATTTGGTGTCAGGCAGCAGATTTTTGGAAGAGCTCAGGAGGGTGGGGAGGCTGACCAGAGGCATGGTGGTATAACTGAGACTGGAGAGTGGGTCAGCATGGACAAGAGCTTCAACAGCAGTAGGGGTGAGATGGGTGGGCACTCTCAAAATGTGGAAAACATGAGAAGCTCATGCTCAGGGCAAGCATTGGTCCATCCTCTAGCAATGACACAGGAGATAGACCGAATACAGATTATGACCCAGGAAAAAGATAATAGCTTTGTTCATCCCCATATTTAAGTGGCAAACTTACTGCTTGTTAGTACTGAATGCGAGAGACATTAAGGACAGAAAATAGGAGCTGCAGTAGGTCATTTGGTTTGATTTTTTAGGATAATGGTGGCCTAATGCTAATGTCATTGGATTAAAGGCCCAATTTAATGGTCTGCAATACCCACCAAGACAGCTAGTGGAACTTAAGTTCGATTTATGAAAAGGTAATCTCACTAAAGGCAATCTTGAAAACTCATCTGTTTCACTAATATCCTTTGAAGGGAAGGAAATCTTCCATTCTTACCCTGTCTGGGCTTCACATGACTGCACAGCAACATGCTTGATTCATAACTGTCCTCTGACATGGCCAAGGCAACCATTGGGTTAAGTGCGAACTTGGCTCCCAAATGCTGGCCTTGCTAGTGATGCCCATATTTGATGAAAGAATGAAGTAAATTAAAGTTGAAGCTGTTCCACTATTGAGAAAGATCACACATAATCTCATAACTCAATTGTACCTGTCCGCAATGTTTCCACACACTCATTCACGTACTGCAAATAACGCCACTTAGTATCAAATATTACACAGCCCAAAAAATCATTCACAGTGCATGGTCAAATGAAGTGATGACAAACCCATTATTAATTTAAAATCTGTCTCTCCGTCCATTTTTTTTTCAAAATCCCAGCACTGTGGGTCAGTGAATTCCACAAATTCATAACCTTTTGAGAGCAATAATTTCTCATCTGTTTTAAATCAGCTATCTCTTATCCGAAAATCATGACCTCTCATTCTAGATTGTCCTCATGAGGTTACATCTTCTCTATGTCTACTTTGTCCATCCCATTCAGCATTTCATATACCTCAGTTAAATCTCCTCTCATTCTTCTAAAAACTCAAGAGAATGTAGCCGAAACTTCCTCTTCATAAAGACAAACCCCTCATCTCCAGAATCAATCTGGCAACCCTCTTCTGAGCTGCCTCCAGTAAAACATCCCTCCTCAAGCAGGGGACTCAAAACTATACATAATACTCCAGGCACAGTCTCACTAATACCTTGGATAGTTTTAGTTTCAGCACTCTCCCATGCCTGTACTACTCTTTAGGACAGCAACATCTTAATGTTAAAACTCTCATCCTTTAGTTCAAAGCCATCCCTCAGCTCGTCTCTCCTTGCCTCTAATCTCCTGCAGCTCTGCACTGCTCTGAGGCATCTGCCTGCCACCTAGGCCAATCATTTGCACTCCTTCCCAACAGCTGCCTAGGCCCTACACTTAGGAATTCCCTTCCCAAAGCTCTCTGGCTCAGTCCGCCTTTCAGACACACCTTGAAAGCTCCCAAGCTTTTGGTAACCTGGCCCAGTTTCTTTATCAGGGATAACAGGAACTGCAGATGCCGGAGAATCCAAGATAACAAAGTGTGAAGCTGGATGAACACAGCAGGCCAAGCAGCATCTCAGGAGCACAAAAGCTGACGTTTCGGGCCTAGACCCTTTCTGATGAAGGGTCTAGGCCCGAAACGTCAGCTTTTGTGCTCCTGAGATGCTGCTTGGCCTGCTGTGTTCATCCAGCTCCACACTTTGTTATCCCAGTTTCTTTTTCAGTGGTTTACTACTTGATAACACTCCTGAGAAGTATTTTGAGGATGTCTCAGCGCACAAGGGCACCTCATAAGCCTTCATCTTTGCCTTTGATAATGTCATACATTCACAAATATACCCACAAATGTGCTCATATATGTGCAATATGCACAGATATATGTATGCACTCATGTCATGTGTGCACACACAACACATTGTGTATGTCTGCACAATATCTTTAAGCATACTCTGAGCTCTGTAACATGCCCCATCCTGACACATTATGAAGAATGTCCAGCTGAGAATGGTTGGTCATATCCCCAGCATGAGTCAGCACCTTCAAATATGCCTGAGGCTGGGGCAGCTAAGAGATGGAAGGAGTGCTCATGGGGGGAGGGGAGGATGCATTTGCTAAGCCAGCCCTTTAAGAAGGGCGCATGGAGTCACATTTTTTTTTAAAAAATTAGTTTAAAAAAAAACTTAAAACGGCTGAAACACAATCTACAAGCAAGCTGCTGCTCTCTGCTTCAGGCTCCCTAGTGTTACAGGAAATCGTTTCGAAAGGGGTTTGGTACATTTGTTTCTAACAAGAAAAGCAGGTGCAGGCATAGAATGCTTTCTCTCCTGCTTCCAAGTGAACTGTTAAGAGTACTGTTCGCTGCGTACCACCACTCCCTCCCTCAAAACCCCACCCTCCTAGGAAACGCATACACCGACAGGAACCCAATCCGGACGCAAGGTTAAACCATCTTCTGCACATTCGATATATACCAGGGAAAGCGGTAGGGGGGCTGACGGCTGAGGAGGAAAATGATAGAGCAAAGCTTCCTCCCCCTCCCCTTTGCACAGTGCATGCACGAAAACAAAACTAAAAGCCAACGACAGTTCTGCCTTCTGATTCTGAACTTACTGACGACCACTTGCCTCTAATTATCGATCTCCGCTGCTCAAGCTCCTCAGCAACTGTACATCCACCATCGCCTCGTTTTTGCTTCAAATTATACAAAAAAAAATGTACCTGTTCCTGAAACAGGAAGACCGGGTGGGAAGGAAAAAGTCAGCCAATTGCACTGCTGCTCAGGGTTTGGTGTGTGAAATCGAATGACTGGCACAGCGCATATATATATTTCCTTTTAAAAATAGCAATTTAAACTCCAGAGAATTCCCTGCAACTTTAAACTCGTGAAGCATTGGTTAATCAAAAATAAAACTGAACAGTCTGATCTGGAGGCCTCCTTGCTAATGAATTGCACAGTTAGGTGAACTGGCCCAAAGAAACACATGCAAATTGCCTACCTGACAACGCGTACTCCTGGTATCACACAATTGATGAATTCTCCCTGAGGTACCTGGGCACCTTTCATCCCAGTTCATATACAGTGCACGTACCTACTCCGACAAGTACAACCCTTGCTACATAAAACTATTTTTCCACCCCACTGTCACTCTTGAGAACAGATCATTATGTTTCTTACATCATTAAGTTGGAAAGTACCACTGTCATTCCATTGGTTCCCTCCTGGAAGTAGGGATGTCGATCAGGCTACTTCGAGCTGCATTGGTTGAGTGCAGCATGCAGACATGGAAGTGCATGGATCTCAGCTGGCTCCCTGCAAAAAAAGGTGTTTTTTTTCTCTCTCTCTCTGAAGCAGGAAGAGAGGAGGCCGTCAAAGCGTTTCCTGTTGTGCAGCTCAGACAACTGAGAACGTCACAGCTTTCAAAATCCGTCAGGGGTGTCAGCAGATACGGGGCAAAGTTCAGTCATTTCCACCAGAAAAAGGAGAGAAGGCACTGAGGGAATGAGAGTAACCGAGAGACAGGCTGAAACAGAAACGACAGTCACTTGGGAAGGTGAAGAGATAGAGGGAGAAACAGGCGAGAGACTTGAGGACAGTCAAATAGTGAAACAGAGGCAGTAGCTGCGGTAGATATCACTAAACTAAGTCATTATCAGTTCCAGCTTATATTCATAAATGTGCACATCCCTGAAGGGGACAAGAGGCTCACAAAACCAGTCCAGGTTCTTTCTTTTTTTAAATAATGATATTCTCTGATCAGTTTTTGTTCTAGATTTTTGTCTGCCATTCAAATTGATTGCAAAATGAAAATTGCAATATATCAAACCAAGTCCTAAGGAATAAAAACGTTTTTTTTTTAAACAGAGAAGGAAACAGACTTTTAAAAGATTAAAATTTGTACTCAAAATGTGGATTGTCCTAATGGAAATGTCATCCACAGCCGCGGCTGGGAATTCTGAATGCAGAAATGAAGGCACATGTGTCAACAAGGCAGAGAATGCAGTGATCACAGTGAGGCACCCAGGCACAGTCTATTGGAACGAAGCAATACAGAAATATTAACACATCAACTGCAACCTGATACTTGTGACATGTGTGAAAATAAAGTGTCCTACTTGTGTGCACCAGCAATTTTTAATTTGGCATTAAATTTTAAAACAAAATTCCTCCAATTCAGTAAAATGTTTGGGCAACAGACTTTGTTTTGACACAGCACAACAATAAGGTGATGGAAGGGACCAAAACCAGGGTGGGGAATTCTGATATTTCCGTTTCTATCAATACACCCTCATTCACCTTGAGCTGAACTTCCCAGCCCAAGTCCAAGGAGACTGCCCCATAATGTCACCCGTCTCCATTAGCTGATAGCCGCCTGTCAAATTTCCTGCTTCCCTTCCTAGTCCTAAGCAACTCTCTTTGGAAATGTGTTTCCTCTGTTATTTAACCCCCTCCACTACACAACAACAGCAGCTCACCACCATCTTCTCAAGGGCAATTAAGAACTGCCCTCCACATCTCATGAATGAATAAAAAGACAACCATTAAATTAGCTGAGGTGGCAATAATGGTCAGCACAGATATAGTTGGCCGAAGGGCCTAATCCTGTGCTGTACTGCTCTATGTCAGTATCTATGTCCCCACCTAACCCTAATATAGTGACTAGACATTTCATTGGCTATGAATTAGATGAGGACTTCCCAAGGTCATATTGAGTTTGAAGATGATTTCTTTCTTTCTCCATTTTAGCAATGTGCAACATGCAGCTCTTCATGGGCCACACGGTGGTTCAGTGGTTAGCACTGCAGCCTCACAGCGCCAGGGACCCGGGTTCGATTCCAGCCTCTGTGTGGAATTTGCATGTTCTCCCTGTGTCTGCGTGGGTTTCCTCCCACAGTCCAAAGATGTGCAGGCTGGGTGGATTGGCCATGCTAAATTGCCTGTAGTGTTCAGGGGTGTGTGGGTTATAGGGGGATGGGTCTGGGTGGGATGCTGTAAGGGGCATTGTGGACTTGTTGAGCTGAGGGGCCTGTTTCCACACTGTAGGGAATCTAATCTTTGATAAAAATGGAAATAGCTGAAAAAACTCAGCAAGAAAAAGACAGTTAATGTTTCGGATCCAGTGACCAATGCTTTAATACCTTTGGACTTGATTTGATTTACTGCAATCTTCAGAAAGAGTCACTGGACCCAAAACATTAACTCTGCTTTCTCTCCACAGATGTTGCCAGACGCTGCTCAGTTTTTCCATCAATTTCAGTTTTTGTTTCTGATTTCCTGTATCCTCAACACTTGGGTTTTTATGCCATGATCTGTCTTCGAAACCCCCCTCAACAATCTTTAAATCTGATCTTCCAAAGTCTTTTTCCAAATAAAAAAAAGTTCAACTTCCTCAAACATTCCTCATAACTGAGAGTCTAAATGTAAGGAATCGCTGCACCATTTACCCCTCAACACTACGGGACAGTGATAATATTCTTCCTACCAATCTGGTAGTCTAGCAGCATCATTCGTTACCAGTGGTTCCTCACAGACAAGGATGACTCTCTTCCACTCTCAGGATGGGTCTGTAGGTGACTGTACAGACCAAAGCAGCTACCGCAGGATCTGTCACATCTGGGGCAGAAGGTGGTCGTGGGAAGGGGTGGGTGAGGCATTGTGTAGCAGCGTACAGCTGTTTGCCCCTGGTTTCCGCCTTTTCCCGACAGCAAGTCTCCAGGTGCTTGATGCCTTCCCGGATGTTCCTCCTCCACTTTGGATGGTCTTGGGCCAGTGACTCCTAGAGGTCTGTGGGAATGCTGCACTTCACCAGTGAGACTTTGAGGGTCCAGAGTGACACCTTATACAACACAGTTTGCCTGCACTTGTTTAAATTCGAGGCAAATTTTATGTTTCCCAAAAGCTTGGCCCATACAGTCTGTGAGTCATTGTGATTGTGAAGGAATATTCACTGATGTTAGTCTAAATATAGTAGATTCTGTGAAGATCTGCAGGATTTTTCATCACTAGCACTTTAAAGCAATCACAAAGCACACATACAGCAAGAAGCTTCAGGCGAAGTAAAGCTTGCCTCTCATAATATTACTTACCCATCTGCACTTGGATTGATAAAACTCCCAGAGAGAAAACTCCCAACAGAAATAACGCCAGAAACATTCACTGTACCAGAAAGGGCATGCAGAGATTTCAGACAGAGACCCTTCATTAGAATCGACTAAAGTCACAGACAAACAGCACTTAAGGGGGAAAAAAATCTGAGCAAAGATCAATGACCTGGAACGCTAACTTTATTTCTGTCTCCACAGATGCTTCCTGGCCTGTTGAGTATTTCCATCATTTTCTGTTTTTATAACAGAACCAGGGGAATGGAGTTGGAACGAAAACATACGCATGCACACACACAAGCATGTAAGTGTGAAATGGAATAAAACAGACTGTAAAACGCTTGACTGGAGCAGAGGAAATAGCTAAACAGCTTGAGTAATTTAAAACTAACGCAGTTTGCAACAACAACTTGCATTTAGGCGTCCCTTACACTGCACTTCACACTCCTGTTATTTGAGAAATGAAATTTGTCATTTGTTAAGGCAGGTGACCAAAGGCTCAGACAAAGAGGTTAAATTTTAAGCACCATCTTAAATATTCTGAGGGATGTTTTAGTTCCTAATATTTCCTTTGGGGAACAATTGTCAAACTGAATCTGATTTAAAACTTCTGCGATGCAGTTTGGGTCATTTTACCGGAGGCACAATTTTCCAGTTTTGCTCGGTGATGTTTGTAGGGGATTGAGTGCATTAGGTGCCAGCTTAGAGATCACTCCACTCCCCACAACGAGCAAGATGATGCACCGAGTGACGTGGAAATCTTCTCCATTAAGAGCTCCTCAAAGAAATGCCAGGTGAGTGAGGATAACTATTTGTCCAATCACTTGGCTTGACATTGGCAGCCTGGTCACCAGAAAATTCTAATCACCCAGATGCCAGCAGCTTCTAGATTTGAAAGTCTGCCAGTCCTCAGACGAGGGGTGTGGGTGCATCCAGCGGTGAGGTGAAGTCTGTGGTCATGTGGCAGCAGGGTGTCAGAGGAAAGGCTGGGGTAGGTGGGGTGGATTTTAGGGGTCACCCACTTGCTGGCCATTCATACTTCCAACTCAACCCCAAATTTCTGTAATTGGGAACAACCCCCACCAACTCCATCCATCCCCACCAATCCATTGTAGGACACTACTGGTTCACAGTCAGGAACCTAGCCTATCCCTGTGATCAATGTGATCAGGGAAGTAGCAAATTGAGGACCTTAAGTGCCTGTTAATTGACCAATTGTGGGCCTTTATTGTTCGTGTGTTTGGAAAGTGGTCCACCCAGAATTTAAAAACCGAAAGAACTGTGGATGCTGTAAATCAGAAACAAAGACAGAAGTTGGTGGAAAAATCTCAGCAGGTCTGGCAGCATCTGTGAAGAAAAAAATCAGCGTTAACATTTCGGGTCCCGTGACCCTTCCTCAAGGCTGCTCAGAACCTTCACTCAAAGTTTAGTTGCAGAGGTGGCAAGAAGTGAGAGATTCTCTCAAGGGGTAATTCACTCAATGACTTCCCCTTCTCTTCATCGACAGTGCCTTACGTTAGAGGTGATATAGAAATGCTATTAATGAATCAGCATACCAAAGAAAAATCTCCTTCCAATTTTTTGCTATTTGCTGTGCACCTGGGACAGTACTGATGGGCTGCTTTTAGACTGACTGTGTGATGTGATACCGAGCCAATCATACCCACAGGACACTAGGATCAGTTCCCAGTCCTTTGCTGAGCTCACCTGAAACAGGCGCAATTGAAACCCATATGTTTTCCATGGTTCGGGACAGTCAAGAGTTGGTAGAGATGAGGGGACAGAGTGAGGAAGATAGAAGCCCTTGGTATTCCTACTTTTGGCTGCTATCCAATGATTCTCAGAAAATTTGAGAGCAGTTTTGCATGGGAATATTTGGCAGCTGGATATATAATTAGGCCATTCGGCTCCATGACACTCTTCCTTATGGCATAGTGGGTTAGGACCATTTGGAAGGAGAAAAGTGCAAGTGAAGAAATGGCGTCCAAAAAAAAAACTGCCTGGACTGATGCTACCTCAGCAGAATGTTTGTGGTGAGACTCAATCCAAAATTTGAGCTTCACCTGCCAAAGTCCCAATGTGAAAGTGACTAACACCAGTAAATATTCCTCCCAATGCAACATTGTCAAGCATGTATTTAAGACTATGTGTCACCTGCTGCATTTCAGCAGGATTGGTAAAAATCAATTTATTGTTGGGATATAAGCCAAAACCAAACTTTTACTATTATGGCAAACCAACTAGGAGATGTGCAACACCAACTGGGAGTTACCATTGACTAGAAACCGAGCTGGATTCGCCACATAAATACCACGGCTATGAGAGAAGATCACAGGCTAGAATACTGTGGTCACTAACTCAGCCCCTAGCTCCCTGAAGCCCATCCACTGAAGCACAAGCCAGGAGTGTGATGGAATACTCCCCACTTGCCTGGATGAGTGCAGCTCCAACAACACTCAAGAAGCTTGATACCATCCAGGACAAAGCAGCACACTTAATTTTTTTTTCTGACGAAGGGTCTAGAACTGAAATGTCAGCTTTCCTGCTCCTCTGATACTGCTTGGCCTGCTGTGTTCAGCCAGCTCTAAACCTTGTTAGCCCACTTAATTAGCAACACATCCACAAGCATCCACTCCCTCCACCACAGATGCTCAGTAGCAGCAGTGTGTACTATCTACAAGATGCACTGCAGAAAATCACCAGGGCTGCTTAGACATGACCTTCCAAACCCATAACCACTTACATCTAGAAAGACGAGGGCAGCGGATACATGGGAACACCACCCCCCCTGCAAGTTCCCTTCCAAGCCACTCTCAATCCCGACTTGGAAATATATTCCCCGTTCCTTCACTGTCATGAGTCAAATCTTGGAATTCCCTCCTTATTTCTATAGCACTGTAGCGACTCAAGAAGGCAACTCACCACTGCCTTCTCAAGGACACTTAGGATGGGGAATAAATGCAGCTCTCGCCACAGATGCGCAGATAATGAAACAAAATTTCTGCCAACCCCAAAAACATTTTTCCTTAAGGTTTAAAACGTTCCCTCTGTAACAACGCACTTAGAGGTTAAGACATTGATAAAACACAGTGACAAGCAACAACTTCTATCATATTCACATTCATTGACGTAACGAAACCTCTCAAGGTGTTTCACAGGAGCAATGTCAGACAAAATTTGACAGTCAGCCTCGTAAGGAAATACCCAGGCAGGAAACCAAAAGCTTGGTAAAAAGATCTAGGATTCAAGGAGCATCTTACTTGGTTGAGATGTTAAAGGTGGAAGGAGATGCAAAGAGGTTTAGGGAGGATTTCCAGAAAGAGATCGAGGCAGCATAGAGCAGCAACTCAGAAAAGGTAACAATTGATTTGAACCTACAGCAGAGACAGGAATGCTAACCATGGTTAACTATAGCTTAACAGATAATATTTTCTTCAGCTGTGTCACAAGCTCATGAGTTCTATTCCGGTGGTTGAGCGTATTAAGCCCATGTTGAAAGAGTGCTGTAATATTGGAGGCATTGCCTCGCAAGTGAGAGATTATACTAAGATCCCCTCTGCTCTCGTAGGGTGATGCAAGTGATCCCATGGCATCATGCAAAGGGGAGTTCTCAGTTTCTTGGGCAATAATCACCTCTATCATTGTCACGTTGTTTTTGTGACTTTGTTCTGTGTGTAGATCTCCCAGACGAGAGCACTGGCTAGACTTCAAGAAGTACCCCAGTAGCTAGGAGATGCTTTGGGATGTCCTGACAGGTTCTGTCAAAAAGCAAGGTTTTCTCTTCCTTTTACACATAAAGCAGGTGCAGCACAGCAGTTCAATCACCAAAATCCTAACAGCAATTCCTGTAAATCCACGCAACAAAATAGGAAACCCACACCAGAGTTCTTACACCTGTCTAACACGATCTATTCTTTATCTCCTCAATATAGCTTATATAAATGGAATCATAGAGCTATGCAGCACAGAAACAGAACCCTTCAGTCCAAGTCATCAATGCTGATCTAATCCCATTTGCTAGCATTTGGCCCATATCTCTCTAAAGTCTCCCTCATTCATGTACCCATGCAGATCCCTTTAAATGTACTCATCTCCACCCCTTCCTCTGGCAGCTCATTCCATACATGCACCACCCTCTGTGCGAAATATTTACCCCTTGAAATTCTGGATGTGAGTTTGCTCGCTGAGCTGGAAGGTTAGTTTTCAGATGTTTTGTCACCATTCTAGGTAACATCATCAGTGAGCCTCCGGTGAAGCGCTGGTGTTATGTCCCGCTTTCTATTTATCTGGTTAGGTTTCCTTGGGTTGGTGATGTCATTTCCTGTTCTTTTTCTCAGAGGATGGTAGATTGGCTCCAAATCAATGTGTTTGTTGATGGAGTTCCAGTTGGAATGCCTTGCTTCTAGGAAAAAAAACTCGCTAACCCCTCAAAATCTTTCCCCTCTCACCTTAAATCTATGCCCTCTAGTTTTGGGATCCCCAACCCTGGGGAAAAGACTTTGGCTGTTCACCCTATCCATGCTCCTCATGATTTTACAAACCTCTACGAGGTCACCCCCTCAGCCTCTGACACACCAGGGGAAAAAGAAACCCCAGCCTATTCAGCCTCTCCCTATAGCTCAAACTCACTAGTCCTGGCAACATCCTTGTAAATCTTTCCATGAATGATGCGAGTAAGGTTTCAATTTATCAGCTGGTTACTGGCTTCATCACACAGCAGCTTGTAATATTTCTCCTCTGGTGCACTATAGGAAACAGAACTGATTTTGGGGCATGGAAAATAGGAGCAGGAGTAGGTCCTTCAGTTCTTCAAGCCTGCTCTGCTGTTGGATAAGGTCCTGGCTGATCTGATTGTAGTCTCAGCTTCACATTCCTCCCACTGCACTAAACTCTCAGAGGAAATTAACATCAAAATGCAGCAACAGAGGGCAATTGTTGTATTACAGTATCAACAGTTTGCATTGATGAAGAACTAATTCAATGGAGGAACTACGTACAGGGAAGGCCAATATGGATTGGAGGGTCTTAAGGAAGAGGATCCTTCTGAAGAAAAAGATTTCTGAAGGAGGGTCTAGACCCGAAACAAGACAACAAAGTGTGGAGCTGGATGAACACAGCAGGCCAAGCAGCATATCAGGAGCACAAAAGCTGATGTTTCGGGCCTAGACCCTTCATCAGAGACATCAGCTTTCCTGCTCCTCTGATGCTGCTTGGCCTGCTGTGTTCATCCAGCTCCACACTTTGTCATCTCAGATTCTCCAGCATCTGCAGTTCTTACTACCTCTGAATGCTTTGGGGATATGAGTCTAGATATCTGAAACTAACTATTCACATAGCACCACTTTAGGCAAGGCTATGGTCAAAGCTTATGAGGTAGATCACATTAGATTTGACCAAAGGTATGCTTTTAACACACAATCATTGCAATTTTCTCTCTTCCTCTGAATATTTGATCAAGGTGTATGAGGTTAAGGCATTGAATTGCATTATCTGTCACTCCTGCTGTACCTCTTAAAAAACAGTGTCAGTGTCTCCCAGAGATTCCCAGCAATGCAGTAATATCCACAGGTTGTCTGCTGTACAAGAAGTCTGAAAAATCACTGATTTAGGGAAATTGTGCCACATTTCCTTATTTTAAATTTACAACACAGGGCTCAAATGAAAGAGTGTGGCAGAAAGTTCTCACTTTTATCCAAATGAAATTCCGCTAACTGAAAAGAAGAGGTGAAGATCATATTTCATAGAATTACACAATCTCTACAGCGTGAACACAGGTTCGCACCGAACCTCGAAAGAGCATCCCACCCAGACCCAACCCTCTACCCTTTCACTGTAACACTCTATGTCCCATGGCTAATTCACCTAATCTGCACATTTAATGTAATCCCCTGTTCAATTAACCATCAAACAACTTAAAACTAAAAATGCACTTAGAAAGAAATAAAGTTACATGGCTATGAGGAAAGACCAATCATCCAAGAAACTAACATGGATACTGTGGGCTGAATGGCCTCCTTCTTGCTGTGTGATCTCCTAATACAGGCAATTTGAGCAGTAACTGACTCTACATACGATACAACATAACTGCCTCATTTCACAGTGCTAATATGCTCCATTGAGCAGGAATTCCAACACCAACATTTGTGAAATAAGTAGACACAGCACTCCCAATCAATTGCTGTGGATTGTTGCCAACAGTCACAACCCTCACCACTCCTACAAGGGTTTACTTGTTATCTGGAGATACAAGACTGCCTTCTGCAGAACTCTCCCAGGAGAATGATCTCATCATAGCAAGACTTATTTGTGTTCAGCATTCCACATGGCTCAGGTTTATTGAAGCAAAGGTGCATTACAAGATTGTTGCTATTAAGCTTGCACACGTATCAAAAGGTGACAATGAATGCAATTCAGTCTGATAAGACAGTAAGTATGCATGCTTCTTAACTACCTTTGCATCACTGAATTGTAACAGTGCAGAAGGCTATTCAGCCCATCTAACCTCCAGTGTTCTATTATCAAGCACCAATCTCCTGCCTTTTCCCCAACAGGAGAAATATCTTTGCATTCTGCCATAGTGCAGTTAAGAGTGGTCTCTGGCTCATGCCCACACTGTTTGTGAGTTGACTCACCTCAGGCAGCACGATGGCAAGGTGCTGCAACCCTCAACAAGAGATTTGTATTTGTACAGAGCCTCTCGTCATCCAAGCATGTCCCAACTACATTACAGATAATTACAAACCCCATAGTGGGGAAGCAGGCCATTCAACCCATCGAGTCTACACCGACTTTCCGCACAGCATCCCTCCTAGACCACCCCCCCCCCCCACCACATCCCTGTTACTCTGTATTTCCCATGGCTAATCCACCCAGCCTGCACATCATGGATAATTTAGCATGGCCAATCCACCTAACTGCACACCTGCTGGGGGGAAACCAGAGCGCCCAGAGGAAACCCACGTAAACACAGTGAGAAGGTGCAGATTTTACCACCAACATGAGGCTGGAATTAGATCCAGGTCCCTGGCGCTGTGAGGTGACAGTGCTAACCTGTAAAGGGGTAACTAGAGCGAATGTGAAGCAAGGGTGGGATATCATTATATTGTAGTAGCAAACAAGCTGCCATCGATGAACAGCCCACTTCTCCACAGGCTTTTTCATTGGAAGACAATTTAGAAATGGTTCATGCAATATAGAAATAGTACGAAATGCCGAAGTGGGAGTCTGAGATAACAAGGTGTAGAGCTGGATGAACACAGCAGGCCAAGCAGCATCAGAGGAACAGGAAAGCTGATGTTTTGGGCCGGGACCCCTCTTCAGAAATGCCCAGGTCAAGACCCGAAATGTCAGCCTTCTTGCTCCTCTGATGCTGCCTGGCCTGCCGTGTTGATCCAGCTCTACACCTTGTTATCTCATTCAATGTAGCATTTATTTAAAGGGATGACCAATATTGATTGTAAGTTTTGTTAGAACTGTACAGGATGTGTGTGAGGCCATACTTGGGGTGCAAGTGAACACTTCTTGCTCTTCTTCTTCACAAAGAACATACCAACATTGGAGGCTATTCAAAAAGAGAATCAATGGCTGATTCCTGGGATGAAGAAGGTTAATGTGTCAAGAAAGACTGAACAGGTTAGATGATTATTCATCAAAGGTTAGAAGAATGAGGCGTGATCTTCTTGAACATACAATGTTCCAAGAGGCTTGACAGGATTGATGTTGAGAAGATGTTTCCACCAGTGGGTGAGTCTCAAACTCGGTTACAGACTGAGGGGACAACCTGAGATGCGAAGGATTTTCTTCTCCTGGGGGATAATGAATGTCAGGAATTCTCTACCCCAACTAGCAATACAGACTGGATGACTGAAGTATTTGGTATTTAAAGAGGAGGCTTATTTTTGGAAAATATGGTGATTGCGGGCTATGAGGAGCTGGCACAAAAGAGGGGTTAAGGTCTGGGCACAGCAACAATGATCTTATAGGATTTTGGGGCAAGCTTGAGGGACAGAATGGCCTCCTAAAGTTCCTATTGTGTACTTACAGGAGGTGGGAATGTTTTAGAAGTAACGATCCTTTTTTTGTAATCTGGTATCCTACTTTTCTGAGAAAATTGCAATTTACAGAACGTGATCCCAAAGACCAGAAATAAAAACTAGCCTCATACAATAAAAACAGGAGCTGACCTGAACTCAGTCAATCATCGTGAACTGGTGGCCTGGACAATCACCAGGCCAGCTCATTCCTAACCTTGGATAACCTCTAATTGCAGACAGGGATGCAGAATGAAAAGAAAATGTAACAGGAGCGTGCTGTATTTGTCCAATGCAAAAATAGCATTGGTAGAAAAAAGGAAAATCCAAAATACATGTTAAATGTCATGGGGGTGGGGGGTAATTTCCTTCCCTATTGGGCCTGCCAATCTGAAGATCAGCCAAGAGGTTTCAGGATGCGGTGGGAAGTACCGGTGGCCAGGGTTGGCGGAAAGAGTTCAAGACATCAAGGCGTGCTTCAACATGAAGTTACACCAGGCGTACTTTTTCCAACTAAACATTAGTCACCACAGCCAACATGCTCCATACAAATGCACACTATAAACAAAATGCGTCCAGCCTCAATACTGAAGTTGTCTTAGGGAACTCCTGGAAGCGTACTCTGTCTGTGCTTTCGAGAAAATTAACAGCAAGCTCAAAATATTTCTTGTTGCAATGTGAGTTTACACAACAACATAAATTGCACCCATAAATACCCAAACATTGAACCAGTCATTGACTTGGAGTCATAGATTATCTCATATATAAAAATAAATTGTCGCTTTCATTGACAGGGAACCACCTAACTCCCAAGTTGACCTCTTTAACCCTGCAGAAATCCCTGTGATGAAAGCCTTTAACACTTGTTTTTACTTACACCACCATTTGTGGGAGGGTGAGGAATAAGCTTGGTTCTAATCTCAAGATAACCATCCAGTGTACCTTCTACTCTGAGGTTATGCATTTGCCTGCAGCAGGGTCAGGTGGTTAAGAGCCCCTCTTGACCTTTCTCCCTTTTGGCAGCTCCAGAGAGATTGACAAACGTATTGTTTTCAGTGAGTTGTGGAGTTTTCCTGAGACTTGTAATCACCAGGCACACACACAGATACAGACACACACACACATACACCGACATACACACACAATGCACACATATCACACACAGTTTTTCTGGCTTCGCCAACTGGTTTCCCTGCTCTGACTCCAGCCCCTTTCCTGGACACGTCATGGAACATTCCCGGAACGCTTCCAGATTCCAGCCCCGAGCTTTTCCGAAACACCGGGAGCCCAGCCAACAACCCAGGACCCCGCGTTACAACCGGGATCCCGGCCAACACCGACTCCCTGGCGGTTCATAACACGAAGTCAGACCGGGACCCAGAACCAGGTCCCGGAGCAGAGCCAGGACCCGGACTAAAACCAGGAGCAGGTCCCGGAGCAGAGCCAGGACCCGGACTAAAACCAGGAGCAGGTCCCGGAGCAGAACCAGGATCCGAAGCCGAACCAGAACCAGGAGTGACCGTGTCCCTCATGGGGGAGACAGATCAGTGAATCGGAGCCTGTTTCTATTTGCTTTCACACACTGCAGCTCCAGGAGATGTCAGGGCTCTAAGCTAACAGACACCCGCACTGTGCAAACGCCCCTGGTGCTGAGGGTATTTCCCCTCGCCTCCCAAACACTCTGTTACAATCAGCAGCTTCACAAACCCACTTTCACTCCAACTCCCCCCGCCCCGTCTGCATTCCTCAAAAGTCGGAAACCCTTGCTGGAAATGATACAGACCAGCCCAGATTTACAACCTATCTTAGCCTGAACTCAGCCCCTTCTCGGAAAACCCCAGTTCTCCCATTCCGCTCTCCAATCATTCCCACAAGGCATACTTTTTTTTTACAAAAAGGAAGGACTCTTGTCACGAGAAAAGTCATTATTTTGCCACAAGATTTTTTTTGGTGGCTTTCCCGACAAGTTATGAAGAAGGTAGAAAATTAACAAGTCAAGCCCCCACCCACCCCCCTTACAAAGACACATAAAGAGAGAGTTAGAGAATGATTTTACTGGTCTCACTGTTGGGTTCCTCTTCAGAGGCACTCTGCTGTATTTGTATATGGTCCTGTCTCTACCGTTTACATGCCCTGTAAGAGGAATCCGTGCTTCAGTCTGCCTCTAGTCTCGAAATGCCGTTTCTAAACTTGTTGCTTTCTCTGCTTTTGACGCTGCAGAGTGTGTGTGTGTGTGCCAGCTGACGGGGTTATTCCTGGCACCAATTCCCAGAATAGCAATTGTTTTTTTTTCGGGCAAAAAAAATCTTGCAGACTTTGTGCAGTGACGTTGTTGGATCCCCCCAGCCTGAAAGCCACTTCCAGTCACCCTTCGTCAGAGGGGGTCATATTTCAAACGCACTGCAATCTCCATCAGATCAAAGCCTCTTTCATAATTTAAAACAGGATCTTATCGAGAATGAACTGCACTGTCCGCAGTGGATTGCAACAAATGCATTCCCCTCCCTTATCTGATTGTTTGCTCTGAGCTGTGAGGGAACAGCGTATTGCTTGGGTATTCGAGTGTGTGTGTGGAAATACCTCCAGGGTTACCTCTTTGCAAAATCACACACACATTCGACCTTCACTGGTTCCCCTGAGCCAGGGTTGAAAGTCACTGTGACAGGAATTCCGTCATCGGCGGAGGTGCAACACAGGGCAGTCCGCATTTTGTTAACCCATTGACTGCTGGCAAACTGTCCAGCCAAGAAAATCCACCAGGCAGGCGACTGTGTACACTTCTCACTGTATTCCTGTACCCGAGACAGTAAAATCTAAATTCCAGATGGAAAGATTTGTTTGTCCAAATAAAGTAACTCAGCCATTAGCAATTCTGCAAACTTATATCTGGGCGATTTTAAGTTTCAATATGCCTGTGATGTACCTAACATCTGAGGGATATAATTTGTACCTGATTAATATATATTTTATAGCGAAGAGATTTTGTACCTGGGTGATATCTGCAAACTTATTGAATGGTTTAAAATACCAGAGTGTTCTGGATGTGAGAGATAATGGGAACTGTAGATGCTGGAGAATTCCAAGATAATAAAATGAGAGGCTGGATGAACACAGCAGGCCAAGCAGCATCTCAGGAGCACAAAAGCTGACGTTTCGGGCCTAGACCCTTCATCAGAGAGGGGGATGGAGAGAGGGAACTGGAATAAATAGGGAGAGAGGGGGAGGCGGACTGAAGATTCGGTCCGCCTCCCCCTCTCTCCCTATTTATTCCAGTTCCCTCTCCCCATCCCCCTCTCTGATGAAGGGTCTAGGCCCGAAACGTCAGCTTTTGTGCTCCTGAGATGCTGCTTGGCCTGCTGTGTTCATCCAGCCTCACATTTTATTGTTCTGGATGTGAGTTTGCTCGCCGAGCTGGAAGGTTAGTTTTCAGACGTTTCGTCACCATTCTAGGTAACATCATCAGTGAGCCTCCGACGAAGCGCTGGTGTTATGTCCCGCTTTCTATTTATGTGTTTAGGTTTCCTTGGGTTGGTGATGTCATTTCCTGTTCTTTTTCTCAGAATGGTAGCCCACAAACCCACCAACACACTAAAACAGCAGCTAATGAACTTAAAAGACCCTATACAGACAACAAATAAAACAAACGTCATCTACAAAATACCTTGCAAGAACTGTGACAAACACTACATTGGACAAACAGGCAGAAAGCTAGCCACCAGGATACATGAACATCAACTAGCTACAGAATGACATGACCCACTATCACTAGTATCCTTACATACAGATGAGGAAGGACATCACTTTGATTGGGACAACACATCCATCCTAGGACAAGCCAAACAGAGACACGCACGAGAATTCCTAGAAGCATGGCATTCCAACCGGAACTCCATCAACAAACACATTGATTTGGAGCCCATCTACCATCCCCTGAGAAAAAGAACAGGAAATGACATCACCAATGCAGGAAATGACATCACCAACCCAAGGAAACCTAAACAGATAAATAGAAAGCAGGACATAACACCAGCGCTTCATCGGAGGCTTACTGATGTTACCTAGAATGGTGACGAAACGTCTGAAAACTAACCTTCCAGCTCAGCGAGCAAACTCACATCCAGAACCTCAACCTGAGCTACAAATCTTCTCAAAACTCACCAGCGTGTTATAAATTTAATACTGAAGTGATATGGATATATATAAAATCTTCATCAAAGGGGTCATATTTCATATATATATTATATATATAATCTATATATACTTATAAAATCTGGGTAAAATGTAATTTTGTTCCAGTGATATTTGGGTGATATATGGAGTTCCTTATGGATGATGTCAAACAATTAGAGTTAATGTTAGATAACAAGGTGTAGAGCTGGATGAACACAGCAGGCCAAGCAGCATCAGAGGAGCAGGAAGGCTGACGTTTCGGGCCAAGACCCTGAAGAAGGGTCTAGGTGTGTCTGCTGTGTTCATCCAGCTCCACACCTTGTTATCTCAGATTCTCCGGCTTCTGCAGTTCCTACTCTCTCTGTTAGAGTTAATGGTAGTTGTCTTTTCCCTAGGAACGGAGATTTCAAAACTAGGGGACACATTTTTTAAGGTGGGAGGAGAGAGATTTAATGAGATCATGAGGTGCAATTTTTTTACACTGAGTGGTTCATGTGTGGAATGAACTTCCTGAAGAAGGGGTGGATGTGAGTACAACTACAAAATGCTTAAAAGACATTCAGACGTGGATAGGAAATGTTTGGAGGGATATGGGCCAAGTGCAGGCCGGTGGGATTATATTTGATGAGTTTGAGATTATATTTGATATGCTCTGGTTGGACTGAAGGGTCTGTTTCTGTGGTGTATGACTCTATGATTCTGAATTGAATGACATATGCTTCATTCCTGAGTGGCACACATTTGATCATTGAGTATGAGATATATAGTAAATACCTGTATGTAAGATATTTTTATACCTGAATGAAATGTATTTTTTTACCTGAGTGATTTCTTTTTAATCATTCATAGGATGGGGGTGCCTCTGGCCAGGCAGCATTTACTGTCCATCCCAGAGATTAGTTAAGATTCAACAATATTGCTGTCTGGTAATATTTGTAGAGAGAAATCAGAGTAAATATTTCAGGTCCAGTGACTCTGGGCACTCAACTACATATGACGCCAGACCCAGAGCAAAAGGTTCACTGGATTTGAAGCATTAACTTTGATTTCTCTTCACGGGTGCTGCCAGACCTGCTGAGTTTTTCCAGAAAATTCTGTTTTTGTTCTTGATTTACAGCATCTGCAGTTCTTTCGGTTTTTGTTTAATATTTCTGTGGATCTGGAGTCACATGTAGTTCAGATCTGGTAAGGATACAGCTCCCTTCGTTTAAGGTGTTTCCCCAACAATTGCCAATGGAGTCTTGGTCATCGGTAAACTCTTAATTCCAGATGTTTATTGAATTCAAATTCTACCATCTGCCGTTGCAGGATTCCAACTTATGTCTCCAGAATGTTATCTGGGTCTCTGGATTAACAGTCCAGCGATAATGCCACCAGGCTATCGCCTCCCCTAATGTTGCACATTGAAATGTATAAATTTAATTTCATGATTAAAAATAATATCTGACTGATATATTTTTGCCTAAAGAGGGTTTGTGTGTGTGTGTGTGTGTGTGTGTGTGTGTGTGTGTGTGTGTGTGTGTGTGTGTGTGTGTGTGTATACCTGGGTGATATTCATAGAATCTCTGCAATGTGGAAGCAGGCCATTCAGCCCATCAACACTAACTCTCCAAAGAGCATCCCACCCAGATCCATCCCTTAGGTACACGTGACAATATATCAAATCAAATCCCTGCACTTCCATGGCTAACCTACCTAACAGGACAAAGTAGCATGGCAAATCCACCTAACCTGCATGTCTCTGGGAGAAAACCTGCACAGACACCGGGAGACTATGCAAACTCCACACAGACAGTTACCTGTGAGTGGAATTGAACTCAGGTCACTGGTGCTGTGAAGCAGCAGGATTAGCCACATGCCACCCTTATAGATATAATACCTATGTGATATCTAATTGTTAAACGATATGTAGATGATAACTGGGTGACATGTAAATATATAATATATGGATGATATATGAATATACCATATATTTGTGATATATGCACGTATGTTAAATTAATGTGTAATACATCATTAATGAGTTAAGTACAAATAGCTGAATATTTCAAGAAGAGGACTTTGCCGAAATTCTAGGACCAATCTGATCTCATCCATCATAGATCCCGAATGCTCCTCCTTTGTAAGAAGAAGATTGAAATTGAGGAAGAGAATGGACTGCAAGTTATAGAATTGTGAAATCTGATTCCCATTCTGTGCTGGGTTTTTGCACCCTGCTGCTCCTTCCCTGTCCTTTACACTCCTTTCACTGTTTACAATCTGTGAACCACTCTTGGAGTTAACGTGCATGAATGATCCTTTGCACATTTGAAGTTGAGTGAATTGTGTTCATTAATTCCCCACTCAGCCAGTATTGGCATCTTTATTCCTCCTGCTTCTGCCCCCTACTCCTGACCCCTTCAGTAATTTGTATATATAAAATGCTCTTAAGGAAATGAGAAGTCCCAAGGCACTTTCACAGGAATGGTCTCAAAACAAAATGTGATGCTAAGATACAAATGATGATATTAGTCAAATAATCAAAAGCCAGATCAAAGAGAAGGATTTTAAAGGGCATCTTAAAGGAGGAGATTTAAGTAGAGAGCAATTTACAAAAAGAACAACGACAAAAACAAAGTTGCTGGGAAATCTCAGCAGGTCTGGCAGCATCTGTGGAGAAAAATCAGAGTTAACGTTTCGAGCCTGGTGATGCTTCCTCAGAACTGGACCTAAAACATTAACTCTGACTTTTTTCTCCACAGATGCTGCCAAGCTTTCCCAGCAACTTCTGTTCTAGTTCCGTGATTTACAGAATCTGCAGTTCTTTCGGTTTTAATTTACCACAATGTTTATCTACACAGAATCTTTAAAATGGCAAAATGTCCAACAAAGTGTGATTGAAGGAGATAATTGCAGCAATAGAGTCATGGCAAGTGAAAGCAGAAGCACCAATGGAAAATTTAAACATAAACATTAAGAGATTTATGGTAGAGGAAGCTATTCCAACTGTCATGTCTGCGCTGGCCCAGAGAGAGATTCATCCTACCTCGCCTTCCAGTAAATGACAGCACTTCAAGTTCATATCCATGTTGTTTCAAAAATGCCATTTAGACCATAAGAAATAGGATCAGGAAAAGGCCATTCAGCCCTTCCAGCCTGCTCTGCCATTCAATCGAATCATTGCTGATCTGACAATCCTCACGTCCACTTTCCTGCCCTTTCCCCATCACCCTTGATTTCCCTTCTGCTCAGGAATCTATCTTTCTCAGCTTTAAACATACACAAGGCCTCTTCCCCCTGTGGCAAGGAGTTCCAAAGACTCACAGCCCTCTGAGAGATAAAATTCCTCTTCAGTTCAATGTTAATTTGGTGCTCCTTTATTCTGAGACTCTGCCCTCTGGTCCTAGACTCTCCCTTGAGGGAAACATCTTCCCAGCATTTACCCTGTCAAGCCCCTTAAGAATCCTATATGCTTCAATGTGTTAACTTCTCATTACTCTGAACTCCATTGAGTAGAGTCCCAACCTGTTTAGCCTTTGCTCACAAGACAATTCTTCCAGACTAGGGAGGTTCTCGTGAATATTCTGTGAATTGCTTCCAATGAAATGATGTCTTTCCTTAAACAAAGGGACTAAACATTGCCCATGGTACTCCAGATGTGGTCTCACCAGCACCTTGTACAGTTGGAGTAAAACTTCCCAACTCTTATACTTCAACCCGTCACCCCACCCCAAAATAAGGGACAACATTCTATTGGCCTTCCTGATTACAATAGATGATGCGCTTGTGTTCATGTACTCTTATGTGTATATTATAAGGGCAGGAATTCCAAAACCATTATTTCTCTTGTGAGAAAATTACTACAGTTCCTTATACTATTCTATTAAGACCATAAGATATGGTAGTAGAATTATGTCATTCGGCCCATCAATGTCATGCTGCAACTGTACAAAACGCTAGTGCGGCCTCACTTGGAATATTGCCTGCAGTTCTGGTTGCCCCATTACAGGAAGGATGTGGAAGCATTGGAAAAGGTGCAGAGGAGATTTACCAGAATGTTGCCTGGTCTGGAGCGAAGGCCCTATGAAGAAAGGCTGAGGGACTTGGGCCTGTTCTCATTGGAGAGAAGGAGGCTAAGAGGGGATCTAATAGAGACGTACAAGATGATCAGAGGATTAGGTAGGGTGGACAGTGAGAGTCTTTTTCCAAGGATGATAATGTCAGCTTGTACAAGGGGGCACAGCTACAAATTGAGGGGTGATAGATTTTAAGACAGATGTCAGAGGCAGGTTCTTTACTCAGAGAGTGGTAAGGGCGTGGAATGCCCTGCCTGCCAATGTAGTTAACTCAGCCACATTAGGGGCATTTAAACAGTCCTTGGATAAGCATATGGATAATGATGGGATAGTGTAGGGGGAGGGGCTTAGATTAGTTCACAGGTCGGCGCAACATCGAGGGCCGAAGGGCCTGTTCTGCGCTGTATTGTTCTATGTTCTATGTTCAAGTTTGCTCCACCATAAAATCATGGCTGATATGTCTCTCAACCCCATTCTACTGCCTTCTCCCCATAACTTCTCATTCCCTTACCAATCAGGATCCTAGCCTCTTCTGCCTTAAATACAGTCAATGACTTGGCCTCCACAGACCTCTGCAGCAATAAGTTCCACAGATTCACCAGCCTCAGTCTGAAGAAATTCCTCCTCCTCTCAGTTCTGAAGGGTCATCTCTTCGCTCTGAGGCTGTGCCCACAGGTTCTAGCATCTCCTACTCATGGAAACATTTTCAGCATGTCCACTCTATCCAGGCCTGTCAGTATTCTAAAGTTTCAATGAGATCCCCTCTCATCCTTCTAAACTCTATTGAGTACAAATCTAGAGTCCTCAACTGCTATGAAGAAAGTAATTCCAGCAATAGAGACAACGAAGAAAGCATAAACACCAATGGAAAACAGAAACTGAAACATTAAGAGATTTATGGCACAGAAGACCATTCAGGTCATTATGTCGGTCTGGCACAGAAGTGGCAGCTTTGCATCAGGAAAATAGGGAGATCCAGGCAGGAGGCAGGTCTTAAAGCGTTCCAGTCGATTCAGGTTTGAGCTTGCGAATTCGAACACCATACAGTCCAACGGGAAAAGTTTATGGGTCTTCAGCATTTATGTGGTACGCACGTTTGTTTTTATTGCTTTCAAGGGATGTGGGAAGTTCTGAGAATGTCAGCATCTGTGGCCCATCCCCAACTACTCTTGCACTGAGCCTGTCAGGCCAATTCACATGGCAGTTAAGAGACATCCATGTTGCCTCTAATGTTTCCTGCAGATCTCTATGAGGTCCATGCACAGCAGAAGCTTCTGAAACCGGAAGTAAATGCTGGGAATGGTATCCATTTGCCAGTCAGCACATACGAATCGTCTGAGTGTCCCTGTGTCTGTGAGGTTAGAAGGAATATTGACCACATTGCCTGTTGGGACTGGACACTAATGAAGCGAGTGAATTTTAAATAGCAATCAAGAGCTGTTTCAAGGTTGCCACAAATTTACAAATTTATAGGGACTTGGACCCAAATCCTCAGAGTCTGAATCTCTGGAGTTTGCACGTTCTCCCCGTGTCTGCGTGGGTTTCCTCCAGGTGCTCCAGCTTCCTCCCCCAGTCTCAGGATGTGAAAATAGGGTGGATTGGCCATGCTAAATTGCCCATAGTGTGAAGGTGCTGGTGTTGGACTGGGATGGACGAGGTCACAAATTGCTCGACACCTGGTTATAATCCAACAGGTCTATGTGAAAACACAAGCTTCTGGAGTCTCTAAAGATTTAAGAGTCATCTTAGGGTTGTTCAATACATCAGCATCAGTTCTATGACTCTTTGATCTTTTGTTTATAATTTCTGTGTCTGATGCCACCTTTCACACAGACACCTGAAGAAATGCGACTCTGAAAGCTTGTGTCTTCAGATAAACCTGTTTGACTATAACCTGGTATTTTGTGATTTTTGAAATTTCCCATAATATTTAGGGACATGCGTGGTTAGGTTGTTGGCCATGGGCAATGGCGGGATGGGTGGGATGCTCTTTGAAGAGTCACTGTAGACTTGTCGGGCTGAATGGCCTGTCTGGACACTGCCAGGATTCTATGGACATTTTTTCTCCATATAACACGAAAAGATGGTACCACCACCTCACCATTCCCCCTGTGTACGTTTACATTATCTGAACCCATATTATGTTGTAAAATTTTAGGGCACGTTCAATATCCTGTGTTCTTTTCTCATGTTATACTGGCCATAAGAGTCTATCAAAACCACTTCTTACCTTGCAGGGGTTTGCAAGGAATGTTAAGTGAGGTGTGAATGAATGAATGAATGAACAAACGGACAGTCAAACACTCTTCCAGGAACAACCCCCAGATCTTTCAAGAGAAAAATGTCCTGTTTTTGAACAATTGCAGTTTTCCAGCCGCTTGTTATGGGATAATGCACCTCACCTCCACAGATGATGAAATTGTGCCTTATTGTCAAAACTCACTTTGCACAACTATCCGAGGAGTTATAAGGAGAAGGTCCTTAGCAAATCCCACTCCACTGGCTCTACCTATATTCCTTGCTGCCTTGGGTAGATAGCAAACATCACCAAACACTGCCTTCCACCCTGATTATAATCTCTCCCAACCTCTTCCGTTGAGCAAAAGATACAAAAGCTTAAATATGCATCAATGGATTCAAGAACAGCTTCTTCCCTGCTGTTATTAGATTTCTAAATTGGCCTCCCAACTTTTAAACTTAATGTTGATCTCGCTCTTTGTACACCTTCTCTGCAACTGTAACATTGTATTCCTCACTCTGTTCTCTTACCCCCGTGCCACTTTGCATGGTATGATCTGCCTGCATTGCGTGCAAAACAAAACTTTTCACTGTACCTGGGTACAAGTGACAATCATAAATCAAATCAAAGTTTCGAGAATGCAATCGAGACTGACATTCCTATTGCAGTGCTGTGAGACAGCTGCACTGCCAGAGGTACCATCTTTTTGATGATACTCTGCCTCCTATTTCAAAGGAGTGCAGAGGGTTCCCTTGCGTTCTGACCAACATACATCCTTCAGCCAACACTCAGGGGAAGGGTCACTGGAAGCAAAACTTTATCTCTGATTTCTCTCCACAGATAGTGCCAGACCTTTTGAGTTTTGTCCGGCAATTTTTGTTTGTGTTTTATCATTGAAAACAAACCATCAAAGCAAAGATAGATAGATTTTTGAACAGTAAAAGAACTAAGGGTTATAGTGAGCGGTGGGTAAATGGAGCTGGGTCCACAAAAGATTAGCCACGATCTTATTGAATGGCGGAGTAGGCTCGATGGGCTGGATGGCCTACTCCTGCTCCCATTTCTCATGTTCTGTCAAAGTCCTTGGATTGGATGTGGATGAGGTTTCCTGGAATAGCACGAGAGATAAGGGATCTCAGTGAGATGGGAGACTAGAGGAGCTGTGGTGTTATCTTTAGAGCCAAGAATGTTTAGGGATATTTACGAAATATAATAGGAGCATTCAAAATTATGAAAGGTGTCTGTGCCATGAGAGTAACATTAACCTAACACTTCAGTGGGATTCAATGCAATGTTTGTAGTATTCTGATTCTCCATTTCAAACTCTGTTGAAGTCAATAAAGTTGACATGGCATAAAGCTGGCATTCCACATGACCCTGTGGATTTTCCACCTTGTGAGCTAGGTTAAAATAACACCTTATGATTCCATGATCTGTTTATGAATCCATTGTGGGATCTTGTTGTTGTTACTTTGGCTGCATTGCTCACTGCCCTACCGCATTACAAAAACAGCACGTCAGTGGCTGCGATACGTTGTGAGTCAGGGTCAATACAAAACTCCACGTCCCCCTTTAAACAGTTGTCTTTGACTGTGGGTTTCTGCTCTGTGGGTGAAGCCAGACATAACTGCGATTGTAAAGATGCATGAATGTTAGCGGCAAAAATCGGAGCAAAGAATTCACCAGAAGATCATCTTGGGGTCAACGGCCACTAGGAGCTGGAACCTGGCCATTGTAAGCGCTGGGAAGATCCAACAATGGACCACCGAGGCCGGAAAGCTTGCTTCTTTCATGCTTACAACTGGGCTAGAGGGAGGTGTAATGTGACACATGTTTTTAATAATATCTACAGCATGGTATATTGCCATGTCTTGTGGTTGTCCAGCAGGACAGTCTGTCCCTGTTATATTGCTTTCAACATAGCTAGTAACTTACATTCTTTTGAATTGATATTAGCTAAAGCATAATGGATATCATTAAGTACATTACCAGCTGCAATCCAATCAACAGGTTCTGGTGGTTTATATATAGAACGATGGGAGTCTGAGAATGATTACAGAACGTAATCCATTCTAATAGCTTGTGCATAGTTTTAGACACATTCTGGTGTTTTACAAAGGAACAGCAAATCAAAGGTTTGACAGCAACATCTGGACAGCACATCAAACTTCAAATTACATTTGTTACAATTGTTAATCTGTAGCGTGGGTGAAAGCCAATAGACAATGCACATGACACAAAGATAAGGCTGCAGAAGGACTTGGACAGGCTAAGAGAATGGGCAAAGAAGTGGCAGATGTAATACAGTCTGGGGAAGTGTGAGGTTAGGCACTTTGGTCGGAAGAATTGTTGTAGTCTATTTTCTAACAGGGAAAGGCATTAGAGTTCTGAAGCAGAAAAGACCTTGGGAGTTCTAGTTCAGGATTCTCTTAAGGTTAGCATGCAGTTTCAGTTGGCAGTCAGGAAGACAAATGCAATGTTAGTGTTCATTTTGAGAGGGCTTGATACAAGAGCAGAGATGTACCGCTGAGGTAGTCAAACAGGAAGCTGGAAAAACACAGCAAGCCAGACAGCATCTGGAAGAGGGAATGTCAACATTTTGGGTATTATCTTTCTTCAAGACTGTATGTGGGAATAGGAAGAGTTGCTGATAAAGTTGGCAGGGGTGGGGATGGAGGTTAGAAGAATGGTAGTGATAGGTGGACACTGATAGTAGGTACAACCTGGTTAGCCAATGAGAGGGATAGATCCAGTTGGTAGCTGGGATGGAAGGGAGGAGGCGGTAGGTGGAATGGAAGGGAGGAGGTGGAGCTGGATGGGGAGCCAGGGGATAGGTGGGAAGGTTATTTAAAATGAGAGACCTCAATGTTGTGTCTTTTGGGCTGAAGGGTGCCCAGACAGAAGATTAAGTGTTGTTACTCAAATTTCCAACCTGATTCACTTGTGAGACTGGAGATGGCTGAGGACGGACATATTATTAGGGGGAGTGGTGTGGTGTGGTGGGGTGGGCCGGTGCCGGTGCCGGTGCCGGTGCCTGGTGGTTAAAATGGGCAGTGACCAGAAGGTCAGGCTGACTGTTTCAGGCCAGGTGAAAGACCACATTGGCAGCACCAGATGCAGTGGACTAGGTTAGAGGAGATGCAGGCGAAACTCTGTCTCACCTGGAAGGACAGTTTAGGGCCCTGGATGGAGGTGAGGTAGGTGGTGTGTGGCCAGGTGTTGCATGTTTTAAGGTTACAGAGGAAGATACCAGGAGTTGGGGTTGGATTGGAGCGGTTGGTGGGGATGTGGTGCAAACTGAGGAGCGGCAAAGGGAATGGTCCTTGCAGAAGCCAGGCAGTGGTGGGGAGTGGAAGATGTGGTTGGTCTAATTGGAGTTGGTGGAAGTTTTTGGGGATGATATGTTAGATATGGAAGCTGAGGCAGTGGAAAGTGAGGACAGGGGGGCACTACCTTTATGTTTGGAGGTGGGGTGGGTGTAGAGCTGAGGAGCAGGGAATGGAGGAGACACAATGGAGGGCTTTCTGGATGACAGAGAGGGGAAAAGAACATTGTTTGAAATAGGAGGACATCTGGGATACTTGGGAGTGAAACATCCCCTCATCAGAGCAGATATGACGGAGATGGAAGAATTGGGAAAATGGGATGGAGTTTTTGAAGGATAGGGGGTGGGAGGATTTGTAGTCCAGGTAACCATGGGAGTCTGTGGGTTTATAATAATGTTGGTCCATAAACTGCTGCCAGAAATCGAAATGGAGAGTTCAAAAAATGGAGAGAGGTGTCCGAGATAGGCCAAGTGAATTTGAGAATGGGCTGGAAGTTGTTAGCAAAGTCAAACACCTACTCGAGTTCAGCTGGATGCAGGTGCAGCGCTGATGCATTAATCAATGTAACAGCAGAAGAGCTGGGGAACAGTACCTGTGTATGTACTGAACAGGGACTGTTCCACATAAGTAACAAAGGACAGGCATAACCACGGCCCACGTGAGTGCCAATGGCCCCCTCCTGGATTTGGAGAAAGTGGAAAGAGCGGAAGGAAAAGTTATTGAGGGTGAGGGCTAGTTTGGCGAGGCAGAGGAGGGTTTTGGTGAGGTGGTTGATGGGGTGTAGACTGAATGGGTCTGTTGCAGAGGGAAAAACTGAGGACCTGCAGAACATGTATGGGGATTTCACGTCCATAGGAAGGATGAAGCACTGGGGGCCATGGAACTGGAAGCTTCCAAAGAGGTGGTGGTTTGTGTCCTGGTTACAGGTGGGGAGTCCCTCCACGTGGGAGAAAATTGAGTGGAAGAAGGAAGAGATGGGTTCGGTGGGACAGGATCATGCGGAGACAATGGATAGGCTGGCAAAGTTGGGCTTGTGGATCTTTGGGAGCAAATAGAAGCTGGGCAATGTGGGGCTGGTGGACTATAAGTGTTGGAGTATAAGGCTCTGGTGAGACCACATTTGGAATATTGTGAGCAGTTTTGAGTCTTGTATCTAAGGAAGGATGTGCTGGCATTGAAGGGGGTCTAGAGGAGGTTCACAAGAATGATCCTGGGGGTGAAGAGCTTGTCATATGAGGAGCAGTTGAGGACTCTGGTTCTGTACTCTATGGAGTTTTGAAGGATGAGGGGGAAGTTCATTGAAACATACAGAATACTGAGAGACCCAGATAGGGTGGATGTAGAGAAGATGTCTCCACCAGAAGGCGAGACAAGGACCTGAGGGCACAGCTTCAAAGTGAAGGGCTGACCCTTTAGAACTGAGATGTGGAGGAATTTCTTCAGCCAACGGTCAGTGAATCTGTGGAACTCATTACTTCAGAGGGCTGTGGAGGTCAAGGCATTTAAGACAGGGATAGATATGTTCTTGATCTGTAAGGGGATCAAAGGTTACAGGGAGAAGGCAGGAAAGTGGAGTTGAGAAACACGTCAACATCTGAGCACCAGTTCTGACGTAGGGTCACCGGACCCGAAACATTAACTCCGATTTTAATTTCACAGATGCTGCTAGACCTGCTGGACTTTTCCAGCAACTTGGTTTTTGTTCCTGATTTTCAACATCCGCAGTTCTTTTGTGTTTTTTCAGACAAGCTTGAATGGTGGGGCTGACTTGATGGGCTGAGTGGCCTAATTCTGCTCCTGTATCTCATGGTTTTATGGACTCCTGATTCCCTTGATTATAATATAAGTCAATGCTGCCATATTCCCATGGGGCCACTGTCCTGTAAGAGAGTGAGAGACAACGGGTGGTGATATAACCTGAGGGCTGCCATGTCTCAAGTGAGGGGAAAGATTGAGAAGGAGAGTTCTTCATGTTAATTTCAGCCGGTGTGGGAATAAATCCGTGCTGTCAATGTCAGTTTGTATTGGTAGCAAGCCAAGTGAGTGAGCAGACCCACTTTCTGGTATGTAACACAAATGGTATTTGGTGACAATTTGTTACATTTCACATTGGTCCTACATTTGGAGGGGGCACAGGGGCATTGATTTGAGAGTACACATGGCGTAATAAGACAACGATGGGGAGAATAATTTTCTCTCAGGGTTTATTGTGACTTCAGAACTCTCTTTCTCAGAAGGCAATGGAAGTGAGATTGCTGAATATTTAGTGGGTATGCAGTGGATAGGTTCCTGCTTGTCAGGAGTGCAAAGATTACAGGGGGTAGATGGGAATGCGAAATTTCAAACACAACCAGGTCAGCCATGACCTTATTGATTGGCAGAATGGGTTTGAGGGGCTGAATGGCCTAATTCTGCATTTATCTGTCATGTTTGTATTCCATGATGCGCCGCTATCATCAAAAATAGAATGTGTACCTGGGAATCAGACATAGTCTGAAATCCAATCCAGGAATATAGGTTTGTACAGAGAATAATGAATACCTGGCAATGAGACGTGGTGAGGAATCTAATCCAGAGATTTGCATAGTTTAGGATTATGCATATGGGTGAGTAATAGACTCAGTGGCTTTTAATTCACATCCAATAATAACACCGAGAGTGTTTGATTGCATTGTAGCTTTGTTTTGTTATGTGGCATACTATTGATTGTCCTAGGAGTATCGTTGCTGCAGAATGGAACTAACACGTCAAGAAATTCAGAACTGGCTGTGCCAGATCCCAAGTGATTTCCAGAACAAATTGTGTGCAAGACTTGAGATGAAAGTTGTGAATGTTCCCAGCACAGAATGGAAAAGAGAGCAAAGATGCCTTGGCTGGCTATGTGAACTCACGAGAGCATTTCACAGGGTAGTTAAGAGTCAACCACTCAATTAAATTCCACCAGCTGCCTTGGTGGTACTTGAACCCATGTTTAATGTCTCAGTTGTAAGTCCAATTATGTAACCATTACACCACTGTCACCCCTACATTTTGTAGCATTCCTTTCCATCAATTCTTTAATCACCATTGACACTTCAATTAGATCATCACTCAATCATTTGTACTCTAGTGAATTCAATGCATGTAAATTGTACTCATAATTTAACTCTTCGTGCTCTGGTACCATTCTTGTGAATCAGTGCTGTACGTTCTAAGACTCTACTTCTTCAAAAGCAAAATAACTGTCAGCCATGTCATTACATATTCACTGGAGTAGGTACAATATGGAGCCAAATGTCTTGGCTCAAAGGCAAGGACATTACTATACCACAAGGATATTCTTACTGCTGTGCAGTGCCCAGAACTCAACGCAATAAAGGCATTTCACTGCTAATTGAGTAAAGAGCTACAGCATAGAAAATTATTGATTAGACTTAGAGACAGAGAGCAGTACAGCATGGAAACTGACCCTTCGGACCAACTTGTGCACGCCGACCTGATGTCCCCAGTTAATCTAGTCCCATTTGCCAGCATTTGGGCCAGATCCCTCCAAACCCTCCCTATTCATGTACCCATCCAGATGCCTTTTAAATGTTGTCATTGTGCCAGCCTCTACCACTTCCACTGGCAGCTCATTCCATACATGCACCACCTTCTGCATGAAATAATTACCCCTTAGGTCCCTTTTATATATTTTCCCCTCTCACCTTAAACCTGTGCCCTGTAGCTTTGGACTTCCCTACCCTGAGGAAAAGACCTTGACTATTCACCCTATCCACGTTCTTCATGATTTTATAAACCCCTAGAAGATCAGCCTTCAGTCTCTGATACTCCAGGGAAAATAGCCCCAGCCTGTTCAGCCTCTCGCTATAACTCAAATCCTCCTACCCCAGCAATATCTTTGTATATCCTTTTTGCACAGGAAACAACCCCAAGGACAAGGTGCAACACATTACTTGTACAATATACTGAGCATCAGTTTAGGTGATCATCTGAGAGATGGCCTGTCCAACAGCGTGGCTTTCCTTCAATATACTTGATGGATGTGCTAACATGGATAATGTGTTTGAATTTCTCATCTATGGTCTCCACTCCAGAAATGTTTGCTTGCAAGGCTTTGGGACCTCCCAATGTTGAAATTTCACCGCCTGGAAGTAAATTGCATCTACCTGCATCACTAATGAGTCAGTCATTTCGGGGAAGCCTGGTATGTCATAAATCTATTTTTAGCCCTGCACTCTAACCAGGCTATTAAAGGATATCTTCAGCCATATTTCTATGCGCTATCAACCGAAAGGCAATAAAATTATAGGTATTGCAGTTAAAGCTTGATACTCTGCCAGTTGGACACTACACACAGATAATCAGAAGCTGCCAAAAATGATCTATGCCATGCAAGGTGGTTTCTTCCAACTGCAGATTCATACTGCAGTCTCTGAGAGATAATCGTTTTGGGATCTTTCTTGTGCACTTGGTTCCACTGTTGAATTCGGCAGCCCGACAGAAAAGGGGTGAACGATTCCAGAAAGTGAATTTAACAGTTCTCCCGCAGGACGGATCAAACAGTCAAGCAAACCCTTCAGGATAGCCATAAACTCCATTGTAGCCTTTGTTCCACAACACGTTGCACTGTTGTTATCGCTCAAAAGCGTCAGATAAATAGGCTGCATCAAAGGGGCCAGCAGCGATCAAAAACATTTTTAAAATGCAGTCTACTTTTGAACGGAGAATCTGTGAATGATTTGTGGCATTTGGCAGAGTGCTAGTTGAAAGGTTGCAGGTTTGAACTCCATTAAGGTCCCAGCATTCCTTAGCTTGGCACTGTCATTTCTCTCATTGGGGTGCCCAGAGCTTTTATTTATTTGTACATACAATGGAGGCATTACCGGCTGGGTCAGCATTTATTGCCCATCCTTGAAATATGGGGTATATTGTGATGCCTGTCTAGCAATCATGGGGGTCAGTTAGCTCAGTGAGTAATGCCAACAGTGTAGGTTCAATTCCAGCACTGGATGATGTTATCATAAAGTTACCAACCCTCCCCTGGTGACCACGAGGTTAAACCATCACCTGTCATCTTCCTCCAATGACAGAGCAGTCTGACTGGCCAAGAAGGCTACAGTTACTTTACCATTGCCAAGTAATCCAGAGCCTTGAGTTGATTGCAATCCCACCATGGTGGCTGGTGCATGTTAAACTCAATGTATTAATCTGGAGATAATGGGAACTGCAGATGCTGGAGAATTCCAAGATAATAAAATGTGAGGCTGGATGAACACAGCAGGCCAAGCAGCATCTCAGGAGCACAAAAGCTGACATTTCAGGCCTAGACCTTCATCAGAGATATCATGCTGGTGATCGTAACAACCAGCCACAATAAGGGTGGCTCAGTGGTTAGCACTGTTGCGTCATGGTGCCTGGGACCCAGGTTCGATTCCAGCCCTGGGCAACACTCTGTGTGCACTTTGCACATTCCTCCCGTGCCTGCATGGGTTTCCTCCGGGTGCTCCGGTTTCCTCCCACAGCCCAAAGATGTGCAGGCTAGGTGGATTGGCCGTGCTAAATTACTCTGTAGTGTGCAGGCTAGCTGGATTGGCCATGTTAAATGTGAGGTTATGGGGATAGGGTGGGGGGTTGGGTCTGGGTGAGGTGCTGTTTGAAGGGATGGCAGGGACTCAATGGGATGAATGGCCTGCTTCTATACCAAAGGAATTCTGTGATGCTATTCTATGCAAAGAAAACCCCACCCAGTTCACTAAAGTCCTTCAGGGAAAGAAATTTTACATCCTTCTCTGGTCTGGCCTGCATGTGACTCCAGACACTTGCAATGTGGTAGCCTCTTAACAGCCCTCTGAAATACTCCAGCAAGCCATCCTATTCGAGGGCAATTAGAGATGGACAATAAACACTGGCTTTCCCAACGAAGCCCATGAAAGAATAACAAAACTAAAGTTAATCTAGGCCATTCGAGGCCTGGTGCCCACAAGAGGTACAGATGGGTTGAAAATATCTGGCGTCAAATGGAGAGTGGAATATGGTATGGGCCTGGACGACATGGACTGTAACATGAAATGTGACAGAACCAGGTTCAAGAAGGCCTACCTTGATGTTAGGAATAATTCATTGCATCTTTCATACAACTGCCAGGTGCTGAGGTGTGTTTTTTGCAAAACAGTCATGAGTTGCCTATTAAGAGGGATAATTGTTTCTTAACAACTTTACTAATTGCAGATCATGCACCACGGATATATAGATGTGGAAATATATCACCATTCCTTTGCTGTGACTTGGCCAAAATCCTGGAACTCCCTCCCTAAAACACTCTGGCTGTTTCTTTACCATAAGGGCTGCAGTGGTTCAAGAAGGCAGCTCACCACCGCCTTTTACTGGGCAATTCAAGAGGAGCAATGAATGCTGGCTCAGCCAGCGACACCCATACTCTGTGAATGAATTGAAAAACATAGCTAAGTCAAGTGTAGCTCTTCCTCTTTAGGAGAGTAGCAATAGAACTTCTAAGAAGATCCTAATTGTCTGTTGGGAGAACTTTGTGCTCCTTAGAAATCTTATTGATGTTGTCTCCAAAGGGGGATGTGCGTCTGTTCATTGATTATGAGTTCTGAGGCGCTTCAGTGGGCCTGGAGGTGCAGGCCTTTGGGCTAAGAGGCTGTGAAGAAGGAGGATTCTCTCCTTCCACTTCAGTCCCTCTTGTCACAGAGCATATGTGTTTAATTTCTGACAGAGTTGTGGCTGTCGGCTCTGAGGATCAGTGGTGCAAGAGACTGATGATGCATCTATGAAAGCCTCTCACCAAACCCTCATCTCAAACTTGTTGCAATGTAACTTCTGTGTGCCATGCATATTTTTCCCCCCATTCATGCCTTTAACTACACCCTGAAATCTAGCCACTCCTTCTTTAAAATCATCCTTAAAGTTCTCCTTTTTGATCAAATTTTGAATTATTTCCTTCTGTGAGCTTTAACTTTCAAATGGCAGCCAAAAGGAGGATAGAGATTTGGGGAAACAATTCATCGCTTTCTCTTCTCCATTCATGTTCACCATTCCTTCACATTGGCGATAACAAATACCACTTTTTTTTGTGCTTAACACCTCCATTCTATCATAGGGATGACTCCAACCTCTGAGTCGCTTGCCACTTCAGTAAACCACCTGCTCCTGTGCTAACATTTCTGATCTGGGCCTGCAATGATATTCTAACGAGGCATGGCACAAGATCAATGGACACCTCATTTTCTGCTTAGGCAACTTCAGCATTCATTCCAATAACTTCAAAAATGGACAGCTTCCTGTCTGAGATAGTGGGAACTGCAGATGCCAGAGAATCTGAGATAACAAGTTGTAGAGCTGAATGACTACAAGAGGCCAAGCAACATCTTAGGAGCAGAAAAGCTGACGTTTCGGGCCTTTTTCCTTCGAGCTTTTCTGCTCCTTTGATGCCGCTTGGCCTGCTGTGTTCATCCAGCTCTACACCTTGTTATCTCTAGCTTTCTGTCTGCTTTCCTTACATTCTCTTCGATACCCCTCTTCCCCACAACCATGATTGTATCTTGTTTGCATCTGTTATTTGTAGAAAGATTATTTGTCTCGCTTCGACTCCTTAATTTGTATTATTTTCAATTCTCTTTTTCTCTTTCACCACAATTAACAACTTTTTTGTCTTTTGCATTGGGTTCCTACACTGTTTTCCCTCTTACACCTCCTCTGTCTACAAAGCATAAAACAAGTGACCTAATTTCAAACACCTTTCATTTTTGCAAATGAGTAATGCCGGCCTCAAAAGGCTAACTGTGTTTCTCTTTCTGCAGATGCTGCCACACCTACTGAGCCTCTCCAGCATTCTACGTGTCTGCTTTAGATTTCCTGGATCTGAAGTATTCTTCGCAGGTTCACTATTGCCCTCTTCGGTGGAATCTTAGCTGCCTATATTCTTTATTTCAATAGGTATTGTTGTCTAAATATACAACTGTCAAGAACCTTGAGGTGTTTTGCTGTGTTCAAGGAGTCAGTACAGATATTGTTTCATAGAGTCATAGAGCTGTACAGCATGGAAACAGACCCTTCATTCCAACTCACCTATGCCAACCAGTATCCTAAATTCATCTAGTGATAATGGGAACTGCAGATGCTGGAGAATCCAAGATAACAAAGTGTGGAGCTGGATGAACACAGCAGGCCAAGCAACATCTCAAGAGCACAAAAGCAGCTTTTGTGCTCCTGAGATTCTGCTTGGCCTGCTGTGTTCATCCAGCTCCACACTTTGTTATCCTAAATTCATCTAGCCCCGTTGGCCAGTATTTAGCCCATATCCCTCCTATCCTTCCTATTCAGATACCTAACCAGATGCCTTTTGAAATTGAAATTACATTAGATTCCCTACAGTGTGAAAACAGGCCCTTCGGCCCAACAAGTCCACACCACCTCTTGAAGCAACCCACCCAGACCCAACCCCCTATAACCCACGCACCCCTGAACACTACGAGCAATTTAGCATGGCCAATCCACCTAGCCTGCACATCTTTGGACTGTGGGAGGAAACCGGAGCATCCGGAGGAAACCCACGCAGACACGGGGAGGATGTGCAAACTTCGTACAGTCACCCGAGGCTGGAATCAAACCTGGGTCCCTGGCGCTGTGAGGCTGCAGTGCTAACCACGGAGCCACCGTGCTGCCCCAATAACTGGTTCCCCAAGGGTGGATTTGAACCTGGGTCCCTGGCACCCTGAAGTTGCAATACTAACCACTGAGCCACCATGCCACCGCAAAATGTTGTAAATGCTGTAATTGTACCAATCTCCACTGCCCCTTCTGGAAGCTCATTCCATACACGCACCACCCTCTGTGTGGAAAAGTTGCACCTTAAGTCCATTTTAAATCTTTCCCGTCTCACCTTAAACCTATACCCTTCTAGTTTTTGCTCAGTTCTTCCCGCTCCTTCTGAAGATACAATCGGAAAGATTTATAAATGTCTCAGAAGTTCAGGGCCTTGTCGAACATGGTTTTTTGCCACATTTCTCACCACAGTCCATGTCATTAAAGCCCCAAGTACTTATACAATGTAAAATGGGAAGGGAGACTTTGGCAATTCTCAATAAAAACAGCTGCTGCTGGAAAAATCTCAGCAGGTCCTGGCAGCATCTGTGAAGAAAAATCAGAGTTAATGTTTAGTGTCTGGCGACCCTTCCTCAGAACCGAAGTGATGACGGCCCAGTGGTGTTATTGCTGGACTGTAACTCCAGAGAACCAGCTAATGTTCCAGGGGACCGAGTTCAATTCTCCCCGCAGCAGATGATGGAATTTAAATTCAATAAATATTCTGAATTAAGAATCTAAAGGCAGTCAAGAATTCATTGTCGATTGCCAGGAGAAAAAAACCCTATCTGGCTCACTAATGCCCTTTTGGGAAGGAAACTGTCATCCTTACCTGGTCTGGCCTACATGTGACTCCAGGCCCACAGCAATGTGGTTGGCTCTTAACTGCCCTCTGGGCAATTAGGGATGGACAATAAATGCTGCCTATCAGTGATGCCCTCATCCTGGGAATGAATTTAAAAAAATGTTAACTTGGATTTCTCTTCACAGATGTTGCCAGACGTGCTGAGCTTGTCCACTAATTTCTCTTTTTGTTCCCGATTGACAGGTTCCGCAATTCTTTTGGTTTTTATTTGGAAATTCTCATTTTTGCTTTCAAGCCCCTTCTTGGCGTTGCTTGTCACTGTTTCTGCAACCGTCCTCCCGCCCCACATGCCTCTGAGATATCTGCGCTCTTCTAACTTTTCCCTCTTGCCCATCCCTGATATTGTTTGTGGTGCTGTTGTTTGACACGCCTTCAGCAACCTTGACCCTGAGCTCTGCAGTTCTGCCCCTCAGTCGCTGTTTGCTTTCCCACTTCCCTCGTGACACCTACCTCTTTGAGCTTGGTCTCCCACACTAATCTCTCGATACACGGTTCAATTGTCAAATACAATGACAGCCATGAATGGCTTTGTCATGTTGTCTTAGAGGTGCTACTTTCCCAAAGATGTTGTTGTTGATGAGGAGGGCGAATGGGGTAAGGAATTAAGGAGAAGCAGACCAGTCATTTAAATCAATCGCTGTTTCTTTTTTGCAGACAAAGCAGTAAATAGGTGCAATCAGGTATTGCCATGAATTTTGACAAAGATTGCAAGTGGTATCTGTGTGCATGCAGAATGCATCTTCAACAATGTTGTGGCTTTCTCCAGCAAAATCTCCTTGTAATAAAAGCAAGCAACAAAAATGAAGTAAAATTCCAAACATAGAGATAATAGGAACTGCAAACGCTGGAGAATCTGAGATAACAAAGTGTGGATCTGGATGAACACAGCAGGCCAAGCAGCAGCATAGGAGCACAAAAGCTGACGTTTCGGGCCTAGACCCTTCATCAGAAATGGGGGATGGGAAGGGGATTCAGAAATAAATGGGGAAAGAGGGGGAGGCGGACCGAAGATGGATAGAGGAGAAGATAGGTGGAGAGGAGACAGGCAAGTCAAAGAGGCAGGGATGGAGCCAGTGAAGGTGAGTGTAGGTGGGGAGGTAGGGAGGAGACAGGTCAATCCAGGGAGGACGGACAGGTCACGGGGGCAGGATGAGGTTAGTGGGGAGGACATGGGGGTGGGGAGGTGGGAGGATGGGATAGGTGAGAGGAAGAACAGGTTAGGGAGACAGGGATGAGCTGGGCTGGTTTTGGGATGCAGTGGGGAGAGGGTAGATTTTGAAGCTTGTGAAGTCCACGTTGATATCATTAGGCTGCAGGGTTCCCAAGTGGAATATGAGTTGCTGTTCCTACAGCCTTCGGGTGGCATGTTGTGGCACTGCAGGATGCCCAGGATGGACATGTTGTATAAGGAATGGGAGGGGGAGTGGAAATGGTTTGCGACTGGGAGGTGCAGTTGTTTATTGCGAACCGAGCGGAGGTGTTCTGCAAAGCGGTCTCCAAGCCTCTGCTTGGTTTCCCCAATGTAGAGGGAGCCACACCGGGTACAATGGATGCAGTATACCACATTGGCAGATGTGCAGGTGAACATCACCTTGATGTGGAAAGTCTTCTTGGGACCTGGGATAGGGGTGAGGGAGGAGGTATAGGGGCAGGTGAAGCACTTCCTGCGGTTGCAGGGGAAAGTGCTGAGTGTGGTGGGGCTGGAGGGGAGTGTGGAGCGGACATGGGAGTCACGGAGAGAGTGGTCCCTCCGGAAAGCAGACAAGGGTAGGGATGGAAAAATGTCTTTGGTGGTGGGGTTGGATTGTAGATGGAAGAAGTCTCGGAGGATGATGCGTTGGATCCGGAGGTTGGTGGGATGGTATGTGAGGATGAGGGGAATTCTTTTTTGGTTGTTATTGTGGGGACAGGGGTGTGGGGGATGAGTTGCTGGGAATGCGGGAGACATGGTCAAGAGAGTTCCCGACCACTGCGGGGCAGGGTGGGGGGGAATGTTGTGGTCCTTGAAAAATGAGGACGTCTGAGATGTATGGGGGCGAAATGCTTCATCCTGGGAGCAGATGTGATGGATGCGAAGGAATTGGGAATAGAGGATGGCATTTTTGCAGGAAGGTGAGTGGGAGGAGGTGTATTCTAAGTAGCTGAGGGAGTCAGTGGGCTTGAGATGGATATGGGTTTCTAGGTGGTTGCTGGGGATGGAGACAGAGAGGTCCAGGAAGGTGAGAGAGGTATTAGAGATGATCCGGGTGAACTTCAGGTTGGGGTGGGAGGCATTGGTGAAGTAGATGAACTGTTCGAGCATCTCGTGGGAGCATGAGGCGGCGCCGATACAGTCATCAATGTAATGGAGGAAGACATGGGGTTTAGGGCCTGTGTAGGTATGGAAGAGGGACTGTTCCACGTAACCTACAAAGAGGCAGGCATAGCTGGAGCCCATGCCAGTACCCATGGCCACCCCCTTTGTCTGTAGGAAGTGGGAGGAATTGAAAGAGAAGTTGTTGAGGGTGAGGGCGAGTTCAGCTAAGTGGATGAGGGTGTCGGTGGAGGGGGACTGGTCAGGCCTGAGGGACAGGAAGAAGCAGAGGGCCTTTAGGCCATCTGCATGGAGAATACAGGTGTACAGGGACTGGCCGTCCATGGTGAAAATGAGGTAGTGGGGACCGGGGAATTCGAAGTTCTGGAGGAGGTGGAGAACGTGATGGCATCAAGGATGTAGGTAGGGAGTTCCTGGACCAAGGAGGAGAAAATACAGTTAAGGTAGGTGAAGGTAAGTTCGGTGGGGCAGCAGCAGGCAGAAACAATGGGTCGACGAGGGCAGGCGGGTTTCTGGATTTTGGGAAGGCGATGGAAGAGGGCGCTGCGGGGTTTGGGAACAATGAGGTTGGAAGCTGTGGGTGGGAGGTCACCTGAGGTGATGAGTTTGTGGGTGGTTCGGGAGACGATGGTTTGGTGCTCGGGGGTGGGGTCATGATCCAGGGGGCTGTAGGAGGAGGTGTCGGAGAGTTGGGGCCTGCCTTCAGCGATGGAGAGGCCAGTGCGCCATACTACAACTGCGCCTTCCTTGTCCACAGGTTTGATGGTGACGTTGGGATTGGAGCGGAGGGAGCGGAGGGCAGCATGTTCCGTGGGGGGGAAGGTTGGAGTGGGTGAGAGGGGTGGAGAGGTTGAGGCGATTGATGTCTCGACAGCAGTTGGAGCTGAAGATGTCGAGCGAGGTTAGGAGGCCTTGGGGTGGCGTCCAGGAGGAGGGGGTGCGTTGGGAGGTGGGAGAAGGGGTCAGTAGACGGAGAGTTAGGCTCATGGTTAAAGAAGTAAGCGTGGAGCCGGAGGCGGCGGAAAAACTGTTCGATGTCCAAAAGACCAGTCACGTAATTTGATTTAGTATGCTCACTTATTTTTAGAATTTTGGGGAACATAGTCTCAAACTGTTGACACTCTTGAATTATGTACTTTGAATGATCTGCCTGCCTGTCAACGTTTGAATGAAAGATTTATATTGTTTGAAGAAAAAACTTTATAGGTGTTAGTGGGAGAGGGGGTGGAAGGGGAAGCAAAAAATAGAAAAGCTTTGAGAAGTCTACTTTTCCAATGCCATACACTCATTGTCAATGAATGTTCAGGGAGTTGGGAGAATTGTGTGAGATCAGCAGCGAGGAGATTCCCAATATTGAGAGCAAAAAATCGCATTTTCAAACAAATATTGAATGGCGAGGTAAGATTTTAGCTGGTAAGCAGTGCGAGGCCTGTTTGCATGTACTGGCATTAATCAACATTCTCATTGTCTGATCAAACTACAAGGAATATTGGACACACTCAGCTGGTCTGGCAGCATTCATGGAAAGAGGAACAGAGTTAATGTTTGGAATCTGGTATGACTCTTCTTCAAAGCAGTTCTCTGTGTTTGTTTCAGATTTCCAGCATCTGCAGCATTTTGCTTGCATTTATTAGTATACCATCTCACCTCATTGACATCGAGTTTCCCATTGTCCCAGCTGCTGGGTAGATACTAGACAATGACGATCCCTGGCATGGAAGCCAGGCTTGTTACCTGCTCAATCCAGCTCATTGGCTAATAGAAAAAAACAAAGAACATTACAGCACAGTACAGGCCCTTCGGCCCTCGATGTTGTGCCAACCTGTCATACTGATCTCAAGCCCAACTAACCTACACTATTCCATGTACGTCCATATGCTCATCCAATGACGACTTAAATGTACCTAAAGTTGGCAAATCTACTACCGTTGGAGGCAAAGCGTTCCATTCCCTTACTACTCTCTGAGTAAAGAAACCACCTCTGACATCTGTCCTATATCTTTCACCCCTCAATTTAAAGCTATGCCCCCTCGTGCTCGCCGTCACCATCCTAGGAAAAAGGCTCTCCCTATCCACCCTATCTAACCATCTGATTATTTTATATGTTTCAATTAAGTCACGTCTCAACGTTCTTCTCTCTCATGAAAACAGCCTCAAGTCCCTCAGCCTTTCCTCGTAAGAACTTCCCTACATACCAGGCAACATCCTAGTAAATCTCCTCTGCACCCTTTCCAAAGCTTCCACATCCTTCTTATAATGCGGTGATCAGAACTGTACACAATACTCCAAGAGCGGCCGCACAAGAGTTTTGTACAGCTTCACCATAACCTCTTGGTTCCGGAACTCGATCCCTTTATTAATAAAAGCTAAATCACTGTATGCCTTCTTAACAGCCCTGTCAACCTGGGTGGCAACTTTCAAGGATCTGTGTACATGGACACTGAGATCTCTGCTCATCTACACAGCTAAGAATCTTACCATTAGCCCAGTACTTTGCCTTCTGGTTACTCCTACCAAAGTGCATCACCTCACACTTGTCTGCATTAAACTCCATTTGCCACTTCTCAGCCCAGCTCTGCAGCTTATCTATGTCTCTCTGCAACCTACAGTATCCTTCGTCACTATCCACAACTCCACCGACCTTAGTTTCGTCTGCAAATTTACTAACCCATCCTTCTACGCCCTCATCCAGGTCATTTATAAAAATGACAAACAGCAGTGGACCCAACACTGACCCTTGTGGTACGCCACTAGTAACTGGTCTCCAGGATGAACATTTCCCATCAACTACCACCCTCTTTTCTTTCAGCAAGCCAATTTCCAATCCAAACTGCTATATCTCCCACAATTCCATTCCTCCGCATTTTGTACAATAGCCTATTGTGGGGAACCTTATCATACGCCTTGCTGAAATCCATATACACCACATCAACCGGTTTACTCTCATCTACCTGTTTGGTCACCTTCTCAAAGAACACAATAAGGTTTGTGAGGCACGAACTTCCCTTCACAAAATCGTGCTGACTATCCCTAATCAATTTATTCTTTTCTAGATGATTATAAATCCTATCCTTTGTAACCTCTTCCAACACTTTACCAACAACTGAGGTAAGGATCACTGGTCTATAATTACCAGGGTTGTCTCTACTCCCCTTCTTGAACAGGGTAGCCACATTTGCTATCCTCCAGTCATCTGGCACGATTCCTGCAGATAATGACGAGTTAAAGTCAATGCCAAAGGCTCGGCAATCTCCTCCCTGGCTTCCCAGAGGATCCTAGGATAAATCCCTTCTGGCCCAGGGGACTTATCTATCTTCACCCTCTGTAGGACTTCTAATACCTCTTCCTTGTGAACCTCAATCCCACCTAGTCTAGTAGCCTGTATCATCTCCCCATCTCCCCATCCCCCTTTCCTGATGAAGGGTCGAGGCCCGAAATGTCAGCTTTTGTGCTCCTAAGATGCTGCTTGGCCTGCTGTGTTAATCCAGCCCCACACTTTGTTATCTTGGATTCTCCAGCATCTGCAGTTCCCATTATCTCTTATTGCTGCTTGGCCTACTGTGTTCATCCAGCCTCACACTTTGTTATCTTGTAAGTTCTAATTGTCCGTCCTGGGGAGCTGATGGCATGGTGGCAATATTGCTAGGCAATAATCCAGAGGAAGGGTCACCAGGCCCGAAACGTTAACTCTGTTTTTCCCTTCGGCAATCTCCTCCCTGGCTTCCCAGAGTATCCTCGGATAAATCCCATCCGGCCCAGGGGACTTATCTATCTTCACCTTCTGAAAGATTTCTAATACCTCTTCCTTCAGAACCTCAATCCCACCGAGTCTAGTAGCCTGTATCTCAGTATTCTCCTCAACAGCATTGTTGTTTTCTAGAGTGAATACTGTTGAAAAATATTCATTTAGCACTTCCCCTATCTCATCTGACTCCACACACAACTTACCACTACTATCCTTCATTGGGCCTAATCTTACTTTCATCATTCTTTTATTCCTTAAATACCTATAGAAAGCCTTAGGGTTTACCCTGATCCTATCCGCCAACAACTTCTCATGTCTCCTCCTGGATCTTCTGAGCTCTCTCTTTAGGTCTTTCCTGGCTACCTCGTAGCCCTCAAGTGCCCTAACTGAGCCTTCACATCTCATCCTAACATAAGCCTTCTTCTTCCTCTTGGCCAGACATTCCACCTCCTTCGTAAACCACGGCTCCCGCACTCTACAGCTTCCTCCCTGCCTGACAGGTACATATTTATATAGGACACACAGGAGCTTTTCCTTGAATAAGTTCCATGTTTCTAATGTGCCCATCCCCTGCAGTTTCCTTCCCCATCCTATGCTCCCTAAATCTTGCCTAATCTCATCGTAATTGCCTTTCCCCCAGCTCTAACTCTTGCCCAGTGGTATACACCTATCCCTTTCCATCACTAAAGTAAACATAACAGAATTGTGATCGCTGTCACCAAAGTGCTCACCTACTTCCAAATCTAACACCTGGCCAGGCTCATTACCCAGTACCAAATCTAATGTGGCTTCGCCCCTTGTTGGCCTGCCTACATACTGTGTCAGGAAGCCCTCCTGCACACACTGGACAAAAACTGACCCATCTATAGTACTCGAACTATAGTGTTCCCAGTCAATATTTGGAAAGTTGAAGTCCCCCATGACAACTACCCTGTCTCTCTCACTCCTATCGAGAATCATCTTTGCTATCCTTTTCTCTACATCTCTGGAACTATTCGGAGGCCTCTCGAAAACTCCCAACAGGGTGACCTCTCCTTTCCTGTTTCTAACCTCAGCCCATACTACCTCAGTTGACGAGTCCCCAAACATCCTTTCTGCAACTGTAATACTGTACTTGACCAACAATGCCACACCTCCGCCCTTTAACCATCTTCTCTGTTCTTACTGAAACATCTAAATCCCAGAACCTGCAACAACCATTCTTGTCCCTGCTCTATCCATGTCTCCGAAATGGCCACAACATTGAAGTCCCAGGTACTAACCCATGCTGCAAGTTCACCCACCTTATTCCGGATGCTCCTGGCGTTGAAGTAGACACACTGCAAACCAACTTCTTGCTTGCCGGTGCCATCTTGCTTCCCTGAAATTTTATTTCGGACCACCCTACTCTCAACCTTTTCTATAGTCCAACTACAATTTTGGTGCCCATCCCCCTGCTGGCCTTCCACCTTGGGTAGCAGCTTCTAACATCTCGGGCATGATGAGTGGGCAGTGACCACGCACAACCCCTGTCAAACAGAAATTCCAGGTCTCTGTTGGCAAAATGAGTGCCAATTTCCATCTGATAAGGCAATTAATGGAAACCATGCAAGGCACCTGTGGACTTCCAGACTTGACTGGCATACACCTGGGCTTCAAAGGTAAGAGTGGTGCCAGGTATCCTGGAATTCCTGACAGTGACCAGGTATGTTTACTCGTGGTGAGAGATAGGATACAACAAACAGAGTGATGTAATGATGTGGTAGATAGTTAATGAGGCGAGTTTGGGATAACGGCGGGAGAAAAATTACCAGGGCTTGTGGAGAGGGACCCTCACATGAAACTCAATGAGAGGTCAAGTGAGCCAAACTTGTGGCCAATTAATGGCCACTTCCTGTCTCTAAGGGCTGTTTGCCCACATCAAGATGGCTAACCAACTTATCAGGTGGCTATTGGTGTTAAAAACTGGTAGCTACTGTGGCGTATGTGTATGTGCATGTGCATGTGCATGTGCGCGTGTGCGTGCATGTGTGTGTGTTTACATGCGTGCGTGTGTTTGGAGGCCTACTTTCTTGGCTCTTCCTTGGCCACAAGGAGCTGCTCAGTCTCAATAGTTACTGCTACAGCAACAGTGCCACTATGGGTCCTCTACCACCACCCCATAGCAACACTATTTACCTGAGATAGTAGGAACTGCAGATGCTGGAGAATCTGAGATAACAAGGTGTAGAGCTGGACGAATATAGCAGGCCGAGCAGGGTCTAAGCCCAAAACGTCAGCTTTCCTGCTCCTCTGATGCTGCTTGGCCTGCTGTGTTCATTGAGCTCTACACCTTGTTAACACTATTTACCTGCCTTTAAGAGCAGTTGGCCATTGATGTGCTCTCTCTCAGCACCTGCAGACTTGGCAATGACCATCCCCTCTTGATGCAAGTAGGCCTCAGAAGGGTAATTCTTTCATTGCCTCTTAACTGCCTGTCTTCAATGATAGCCCAACTGGGTCTCACCAAGCACTGCTTGGTGAAACAGCGTCAACTCCCATTTCAGATTCCCACAGCTGAACTGTTGCTGTTTGTATAGAGTCATAGAATCATATGGCATGGAAGCAGGCCCTTTGGCCCATCTTGTCTATTCCCACCCATCTTTCCTAAACTGAACTAGAGTCTCATGCCTGCCTTTGGCCCATGTCCCTCTAAACCTTTCCTATCAATGTACCTGTCCAAACGCCTTTTAAACATTTTAAACATTATAAATGTACTTCCTCTGGCAGGTGATTCCATACACGCACCACCCTCTGGGTGAAAAAGTTGCCCCTCAGATCTCTTTTAATTCTGTCCTCTCTCAACTTAAACCTCTAGTTTTGGACTTCCCTAGGGAAAAGAATTTGTCTATTTTCTCTATCTATGCCCCTCATGATTTAATAAACCTCTATAAGGTCACCCCTCAGCCTCTGATGCTCCAGGAAAAACAGTCTCAGCCTATTCATCCTCTCCTTATAACTCAAACCCTCCAATCTCAGTAACATCCTTGTAAATCTTTTCTGCATCCTCTCCAATTTAGTAACATCCTTCTTGTAACAGGGGAAAGATTTTACAGATGAAATGCAGGAGAATGTGAGGAAGGACCTCTGTTAGACAGCGACCTGAAACTGTCTGTACGTGCAGGTGATGGAAGCAGTGATGATAAATTATTTCAGAAGGAAATTAGATGCAGACTTGAGGGAAATAAATACATTTGCAGGAAAACAGGGATAAAGCAGGGGGAATGGGACTGATAGGATTGGTCTACAGGAGCTGGTATGGACTCGATGGCTAGTGACATCCTTCTGTGTGGTTAAGACACTAAACCCATGACTGCCCAATCTTGGTAATGCACATGCTTACAGAAAGACCAAACAGGAATATGGCAAATTCCCATTTGATCTGCTCTTCTGGTATAGTTGAGGAAGAAATTTTGGAAGAGGTGTCTTTTTGTCTAGGACAGTCAGCTATTCAGTGTTATCTTGAACCTGAGCCAGGAATAGCCAGTAAAATGACTCCTCCAGTTCCACGCACAAGGGGGAATTCCACTGCTTAGTGTTCACATATGAGAGACCCTTCTTATATTGTCAAAATAGGTGAGCAAAGTTATTTCAGCTCCTTTCCCGTCTACCTCTTAACTTCAGTGGTATAGACTCCAACAGATGGCCATTCAGTTTCAATGGAAAACCTGACTGTTGGTTACAGGAAGGTTTACAACATTGGATATACTCTCTACATTAATCTTCTCTTTAAGCCCACTGTGTTTATTGGCTTAGCATTGAGACACATTTGCTGGTCTGTATCATGGGCATTTATTGCTTATCCTGAGTTGTCCTCGGTAAGACAGCCAGCTATCTGCTTCATTGTGCTTTTATACATTCATTCACAGAAAGTGGGCATTACTGGTCATTTTATTCCCCATCCCTCACCATCTTTTGTATTATTTATTCACAGGATGAGAGCATTACTGGCTAGGCAGCAATTATTACCCATCCAGAGGGCTGTTAAGGGTTAACTTCATTGCTGTGTGCCAATACGTAGGCCAGGCCGGGTGAGGCTGGCAGTTTCTTTCCCTGAAGGGCATTAGTGAACCAGATGGATTTTTATAACACTCAGCAGTGCATTCATGGTCATTAAACTCTTAATTCCATATATTTATTGAATTCAAATTCCACCATCTGCCGTGGCAGGATTTGAACCCAGAGGCCAAATCAGAAGGTTGTGTGTTAAAATCATGTCAGGCTCACAAATGCTTAAAGGTGGGAATCAAAGTCACGTTCCCAGAGTAAGATCTGGGTCTCTGGATTGAGATAATGCCACTAGACCATTTTCTCCCCTAGTGGGTAGTGAAGGGTCACCTACATTACTGTAGGTTTGGAGTCACAGCAGATAAATGACAGCAGGTTTGCTGATGAGATTTTACACTAAGTGACAGTGGTCTCCATTTTATTCTTATTTTTCCAGACTTTTAACTGTCACAAATCTGCCACGCTGGCATTCGAACTTCAGCCTGGGTCCTGGATTGCCGAATCCAGTGATATTAGCATGACATCAGCGCCTCCTTGCCGCAGTTCCTGCTGTGTTGGAGCACCCAAGATACTGTAAGGAGGGAGTTCTTGGAAGTGGACCCAGCAACAATAAAGGAATGAAAGAAACATTTTCAACTCCTTCTTGTTGCATGTTCAGATAAAATTGTGGAAACCATGTTTTAAGTGTGGTCTTCTGCACAATAAGTGGAAAGGGTGAAGTAATCACAGCACTGCACAGTGCAGGAGCAAATTTATTTTGGATTTAACCTCACGGAACTCCGTTTTTGTTTTAAAGCAGATCTCATATCATAACTCCACTGGTATTAGTATCGTCACTGATTACACTCAGTCACGTTCCCTCAGTCATCAAAAATGGAAACATTAATGGAAATTATGCTTGGTTCCATATGTAATCTTTATCAATGTACAGGTTATCCTTGAAGTTACAGAATCACAGAATCAGTCCACCATCTTAGTGAGATCAACATCACATTAATATTACCTTCTAATCTTTTTAGATAAGAACATGCGGTTAGATTTGAAAAGGTTCAGAAAAAAATTACGAGGGTGTTGCCAGGGTTGGAGGCTTTGAGCTTCAGGGATGGGTTGAACAGGCTGGGACTATTTTCCCTGGAGTATCAGAGGCTGAGGAGCGACCTTATAGGCATTTATAAAATCATGAGGGGCATGGGTAGGATGAATAGCCAAGGCCTTTTCCCCAGGCTGGGGGAGTCCAAAACTAGAGGGCATAGGTTTAAGGTGAAAGGGGAGATATAAAAGGGAGCTAAGAGACAACTTTTTCATGCAGAGGGTGGTGCATGCATGGAATGAACTGCCAGAGGAAGTGGTGGAGGCTGGTATAATAACAACATTTAAAAGACATCTGGACGGGTACATGGATAGGAAGGGTTTGGGGGATATGGGCCAAATGCTGACAAATTCCTAACGCAGTACGTTGACAGGCCGACGAGGGGAGAGGCCATTCTAGACTTGGTGCTCGGAAACGAGCCGGGGCAGGTATCAGATCTTGTGGTGGGAGAGCATTTTGGTGATAGTGACCATAACACTCTCTCATTCTACATAGCTATGGAGAAGGAGAGGATTAGGCAGAATGGGAGGATATTTAATTGGGGAAGAGGAAACTATGATGCGATTAGACACGAGTTAGGAAGCATGGACTGGGAGCAGTTGTTCCATGGTAAGGGAACTATAGACATGTGGAGATGGTTTAAGGAACAGTTGTTGGGAGTGATGAGTAAATATGTCCCTCTGAGACAGGCAAGACGGGGTAAGATAAAGGAACCTTGGATGACGAGAGCGGTGGAGCTTCTAGTGAAAAGGAAGAAGGTAGCTTACATAAGGTGGAGGAAGCTAGGGTCAAGTTCAGCTAGAGAGGATTACATGCAGGCAAGGAAGGAGCTCAAAAATGGTCTGAGGAGAGCCAGGAGGGGGCACGAGAAAGGCTTGGCAGAAGGAATCCGGGAAAACACAAAGGCATTTTACACTTACGTGAGGAATAAGAGAATGGTCAAAGAAAGAGTAGGGCCGATCAGGGATAGCATAGGGAACTTGTGTGTGGAGCCTGAGGAGGTAGGGGAAGCCCTAAATGAGTTTTTTTGCTTCTGTCTTTACGAAAGAAACGACCTGTGTAGTGAATGAAACCTTTGAAGAGCAGGTGTGCATGCTGGAATGGATAGAGATAGAGGAAGCTGATGTACTGAAAATTTTGTCAAACATTAAGATTGACAAGTCGCCAGGCCCGGATCAGATTTGTCCTCGGCTGCTTTGGGAAGCGAGAAATGCAATTGCTTCGCCACTTGCGAAGATCTTTGCATCCTCGCTCTCCACTGGAGTCGTACCTGAGGACTGGAGAGAGGCAAATGTAATTCCTCTCTTCAAGAAAGGAAATAGGGAAATCCCCGGCAATTATAGACCGGTAAGTCTCACGTCTGTCGTCTGCAAGGTGTTAGAAAGGATTCTGAGGGATAAGATTTATGACCATCTGGAAGAGCATGGCTTGATCAAATACAGTCAACACGGCTTTGTGAGGGGTAGGTCATGCCTTACAAACCTTATCGAGTTTTTTGAGGATGTGACTAGTAAGGTTGATGAGGGTCAAGCTGTGGATGTGGTGTATATGGACTTCAGTAAGGCATTTGATAAGGTTCCCCATGGAAGGCTCATTCAGAAGGTCAGGAGGAATGGGATACAGGGGAACTTAGCTGCTTGGATACAGAATTGGCTGGCCAACAGAAGACAGCGAGTGGTAGTAGAAGGAAAATATTCTGCCTGGAAGTCAGTGGTGAGTGGAGTTCCACAGGGCTCTGTCCTTGGGCCTCTACTGTTTGTAATTTTTATTAATGACTTGGACGAGGGAATTGAAGGATGGGTCAGCAAGTTTGCAGACGACACAAAGGTCGGAGGTGTCGTTGACAGTGTAGAGGGCTGTTGTAGGCTGCAGCGGGACATTGACAGGATGCAGAGATGGGCTGAGAGGTGGCAGATGGAGTTCAACCTGGATAAATGCGAGGTGATGCATTTTGGAAGGTCGAATTTGAAAGCTGAGTACAGGATTAAGGATAGGATTCTTGGCAGAGTGGAGGAACAGAGGGATCTTGGTGTGCAGATACATAGATCCCTTAAAATGGCCACCCAAGTGGACAGGGTTGTTAAGAAAGCATATGGTGTTTTGGCTTTCATTAACAGGGGGATTGAGTTTAAGAGTCGTGAGATCTTGTTGCAGCTCTATAAAACTTTGGTTAGACCGCACTTGGAATACTGCGTCCAGTTCTGGGCGCCCTATTATAGGAAAGATGTGGATGCTTTGGAGAGGGTTCAGAGGAGGTTTACCAGGATGCTGCCTGGACTGGAGGGCTTATCTTATGAAGAGAGGTTGACTGAGCTCGGTCTCTTTTCATTGGAGAAAAGGGGGAGGAGAGGGGACCTAATTGAGGTATACAAGATAATGAGAGGCATAGATAGAGTCGATAGCCAGAGACTATTTCCCAGGGCAGAAATGGCTAGCACGAGGGGTCATAGTTTTAAGCTGGTTGGTGGAAAGTATAGAGGGGATGTCACAGGCAGGTTCTTTACGCAGAGAGTTGTGAGAGCATGGAATGCGTTGCCAGCAGCAGTTGTGGAAGCAAGGTCATTGGGGTCATTTAAGAGACTGCTGGACATGCATATGGTCACAGAAATTTGAGGGTGCATCCATGAGGATCAATGGTCGGCACAACATTGTGGGCTGAAGGGCCTGTTCTGTGCTGTACTGTTCTATGTTCTATGTTCTATGTTCTAAATGGGACTAGACTAATTGGGGATATCTGGTCAGCACTGGCATGTTGGACTGAGTGCTTACATTGCTATGGCTCTACAACATTTAAAATACAATAGAAATGACTGCTAAACTACCATTTCAAAGGAGCAGATGATAGTCCTCCGAAATTAAGCAAAACAAGAAAGCCTGATTAAATCATCCCTTCCTGACTGATCTTAACCTTACAAATGTCACTCCAATCCTCTCGCTAGATTCTGCCTGTCACATAAGTGCCTCATAAATCCGTTGAATGCATTCACTCCAGTATCCATGGCAATGGTACAGCTCACTTGCCCATTCACAGAAAAGATTTCGCATTTACTTCCATTTTACTCCCAACTTCGATTTCATTCGTTCAGAATGTAATGCTTCTGTGAAATGCCTTGTGATGATTATCGCTACAAAGGTGTTATACAAATTCAAGTTTTTGTTGGAAGTGATAAAGTGTATCAGGTTTTCCCCATATCAAGGTTAATGTTGGACCTGTAATGAGGTTGTAGAGCGTCCTCCGACACGTCCGCCATCTACAATCCGACCCCACCACCAAAGATATTTTTCCATCCCACCCTTGTCTGCCTTCCGGAGAGACCACACTCTCTGCGACTCCCTTGTCCGCTCCACACTGCCCTCCAACCCCACCACACCCGGCACCTTCCCCTGCAACCGCAGGAAGTGCTACACTTGCCCCCACACCTCCTCCCTTACCCCCACCCCAGGCCCCAAGCTGACTTTCCATATTAAGCAGATGTTCACCTGCACATCCACCAAAGTGGTATATTAGAACATAGAACATAGAACAGTACAGCACAGAACAGGCCCTTCAGCCCACAATGTTGTGCTGACCATTGATCCTCATGTATGCACCCTCAAATTTCTGTGACCATATACATGTCCAGCAGTCTCTTAAATGACCCCAATGACCTTGCTTCCACAACTGCTGCTGGCAACGCATTCCATGCTCTCACAACTCTCTGCGTAAAGAACCTGCCTGTGACATCCCCTCTATACTTTCCACCAACCAGCTTAAAACTATGACCCCTCGTGCTAGCCATTTCTGCCCTGGGAAATAGTCTCTGGCTATCAACTCTATCTATGCCTCTCATTATCTTGTATACCTCAATTAGGTCCCCTCTCCTCCCCCTTTTCTCCAATGAAAAGAGACCGAGCTCAGTCAACCTCTCTTCATAAGATAAGCCCTCCAGTCCAGGCAGCATCCTGGTAAACCTCCTCTGAACCCTCTCCAAAGCATCCACATCTTTCCTATAATAGGGCGCCCAGAACTGGACGCAGTATTCCAAGTGCGGTCTAACCAAAGTTTTATAGAGCTGCAACAAGATCTCACGACTCTTAAACTCAATCCCCCTGTTAATGAAAGCCAAAACACCATATGCTTTCTTAACAACCCTGTCCACTTGGGTGGCCATTTTAAGGGATCTATGTATCTGCACACCAAGATCCCTCTGTTCCTCCACGCTGCCAAGAATCCTATCCTTAATCCTGTACTCAGTTTTCAAATTCGACCTTCCAAAATGCATCACCTCGCATTTATCCAGGTTGAACTCCATCTGCCACCTCTCAGCCCATCTCTGAATCCTGTCAATGTCCCGCTGCAGCCTACAACGGCCCTCTATACTGTCAACGACACCTCCGACCTTTGTGTCGTCTGCAAACTTGCTGACCCATCCTTCAATCCCCTCGTCCAAGTCATTAATAAAAATTACAAACAGTAGAGGCCCAAGGACAGAGCCCTGTGGAACTCCACTCACCACTGACTTCCAGGCAGAATATTTTCCTTCTACTACCACTCGCTGTCTTCTGTTGGCCAGCCAATTCTGTATCCCAGCAGCTAAGTTCCCCTGTATCCCATTCCTCCTGACCTTCTGAATGAGCCTACCATGGGGAAGCTTATCAAATGCCTTACTGTCAAATGCCTAACAGTAATGAATTCTCACATATTTGAGTATAAAATAAAAATACTGTGACAAAGGATCGTGGAAATTTATAACATAGTGGTGAGGGTATTAAGGAATGTATCCACTGCACCCGGTGTGGCTTCCTCTACATTGGGGAAACCAAACGGAGGCTTGGGGACCGCTTTGCAGAACACCTACGCTCGGTTCGCAATAAACAACTGCACCTCCCAGTCGCGAACCATTTTAACTCCCCCTCCCATTCCTTAGATGACATGTCCACCTTGGGCCTCCTGCAGTGCCACAATGATGCCACCCGTAGGTTGCAACAACAGCAACTCATATTCCGCTTGGGAACCCTGCAGCCCAATGGTATCAATGTGGACTTCACCAGCTTCAAAATCTCCCCTTCCCCCACCGCATCCCAAAACCAGCCCAATTTGTCGCTGCCTCCCTAACCTGTTCTTCCTCTCACCTGTCCCCTCCTCCCACCTCAAGCCGCACCTCCATTTCCTACCGACTAACCTCATCCCGCCCCCTTGACCTGTCCGTCCTCCCTGGAATGACCTATTCCCTTCCTATGGCCCCACCCATACTCTCCTCTCCACCTATCGTCTCCTCTATCCATCTTCAATCCACCTCCCCCTCTCTCCCTATTTATTTCAGAATCATAGAACATAGAACATAGAACATTACAGCACAGTACAGGCCCTTCAGCCCTCGATGTTGTGCCAACCTGTCATACTGATCTCAAGCCCATCTAACCTACACTATTTCATGTACATCCATATGCTTGCCCAATGACGACTTAAATGTACCTAAAGTTGGCGAATCTACTACCGTTGGAGGCAAAGCGTTCCATTCCCTTACTACTCTCTGAGTAAAGAAACTACCTCTGACATCTGTCCTATATCTTTCACCCCTCAATTTAAAGCTATGCCCCCTCGTGCTCGCTGTCACCATCCTAGGGAAAAGGCTCTCCCTATCCACCCTATCTAACCCTCTGATTATTTTATATTTTTCAATTAAGTCACCTCTCAACCTTCTTCTCTCTCACGAAAACAGCCTCAAGTCCCTCAGCCTTTCCTCGTAAGACCTTCCCTCCATACCAGGCAACATCCTAGTAAATCTCCTTTGCACCCTTTCCAAAGCTTCCACATCCTTCTTATAATGCGGTGACCAGAACTGTACACAATACTCCAAGTGCGGCCGCACCAGAGTTTTGTACAGCTTCACCATAACCTCTTGGTTCGGAACTCGATCCCTCTATTAATAAAAGCTAAAACACTGTATGCCTTCTTAACAGCCCTGTCAACCTGGGTGGCAACTTTCAAGGATCTGTGTACATGGACACTGAGATCTCTCTGCTCATCTACACTACCAAGAATCTTACCATTAGCCCAGTACTTTGCCTTCTGGTTACTCCTACCAAAGTGCATCACCTCACACTTGTCTGCATTAAACTCCATTTGCCACCTCTCAGCCCAGCTCTGCTTATCCATGTCTCTCTGCAACCTACGGCATCCTTCATCACTATCCACAACTCCACTGACCTTAGTGTCGTCTGCAAATTTACTAACCCATCTTTCTATGCCCTCATCCAAGTCATTTATAAAAATGACAAACAGCAGTGGACCCAACACTGACCCTTGTGGTACACCATTAGTAACTGGTCTCCAGGATGAACATTTCCCATCAACTATCACCCTCTGTCTTCTTTCAGCAAGCCAATTTCCAATCCAAACTGCTATATCTCCCACAATTCCATTCCTCCGCATTTTGTACAATAGCCTACTGTGGGGAATCTTATCGAACGCCTTGCTGAAATCCATATACACTACATCAGCCGGTTTACTCTCATCTACCTGTTTGGTCACCTTCTCAAAGAACTCAATAAGGTTTGTGAGGCACGACCTTCCCTTCACAAAACCGTGCTGACTATCCCTAATCAATTTATTCTTTTCTAGATGATTATAAATCCTATCTCTTATAATCTTTTCCAACACTTTACCAACAACTGAGGTAAAGCTCACTGGTCTATAATTACCAGGGTTGTCTCTACTCCCCTTCTTGAACAGGGGAACCACATTTGCTATCCTCCAGTCATCTGGCACTATTCCTGTAGACAATGACGAGTTGAAGATCAATGCCAAAGGCTCAGCAATCTCCTCCCTGGCTTCCCAGAGGATCCTAGGATAAATCCCTTCTGGCCCAGGGGACTTATCTATCTTCACCCTCTGAAGGATTTGTAATACCTCTTCCTTGTGAACCTCAATCCCACCTAGTCTAGTAGCCTGTATCATCTCCCCATCTCCCTATCCCCCTTTCCTGATGAAGGGTCTAGGCCCGAAATGTCAGCTTTTGTGCTCCTAAGATGCTGCTTGGCCTACTGTGTTCATCCAGCCTCACACTTTGTTATCTTGTAAGTTCTAATTGTCCGTCCTGGGGAGCTGATGGCATGGTGGCAATATTGCTAGGCTATAATCCAGAGGAAGGGTCACCAGGCCCGAAACGTTAACTCTCTTTTTCCCTTCACAGATGCTGCCAAACCTACTGAGCTTGAGCTTTTCTGATGAAGGGTCTAGGCCTGAAACGTAAGCTTTTGTGCTCCTGAGATGCTGCTTGGCCTGCTGTGTTCATCCAGCCTCACATTTTATTATCTTGAGCTTTTCTAACAACTTTGTTTTTGTTCCTGATTTACAGCATCCGTAGTTCTTTCAGTTTTTATTAATCCAGAGACCCAGCTAATGTTTCAGGGACCTGGGTTCAAATTCCACCATGACAGATGGTGAAATTTGAATTCAATTGAATTTGAATTAAAAGTTTAATAATGACCTTGAAACTATTATGATTGTGGGGGGAGAAAAAAAAATTGGTTCACTCAGAGCCTTTAGGGGAGGAAATCTTCAGTCCTTACCTGGTCTGGTCTAAATTTGACTCCAGATCCACAGCAATGTGGTTGACTCTTAACTGCCCTCTGGGCAATTAGGGATGGGAAATAAATGCTGCCTAGCCAGTGATGCCCTCATTCTGTGAAGGAATTGAGAAAAACAAATCCTTTAAAAAAATGGATAATCCCATGTTGAACTTGTCTGCCAAAGGCTGATGATATTCCAAGTTGGTTGGCTCATTTGGCTAGACTGCAGGTTTGCAATGCAGAGCAAAATTAACAATGCCGGTTCCATTCACATGTGGCCTTGAAGTTAAGAGCACCATGAAGGCTCTGCCTTCTCATCCTCATCCCTTGCCCAACACATGATGAGCCCTAGGTCTATGGCCACTATTTCTTCCCCTCTTATATGGAGATGTTAGTGGATATTATAAAGCAACAGCGACATTAGCAGTCAGCTGCAAGAGACTGTGAAGACAGGATGGAATAGTTTGTCCTCGTGAGAGATGTTCTTACAAAGACCTGCATTATATACAATATAATAGAAGAGAGATTGCAGAAACCTCGGCGGGTCACACAGCTTCATTCACGGGCCAGAGGGAAATCAATACATGCTACAAATTGCCAGCAGAGACACGGATAGCTATCTCTCCCTTGGGCAGAATAGAACACAAATCTAAGCCCCGAGGCAACTCAAATGTAACTTGCAGTTTGAAATTTCTCCCCCCCTATAAACAAACACTCAATCTCTGTGAATTAAGGTTTTAAGATCAGCAATGGATTCAATAGAGTGGATCAATGACTTCCTCTGTTAGGGAAGGGGCAAGGGTTGCGTTCAGAACCCCAAGTGGTGCCACAAACTGACAACATGACTAGCGTGACATTCCTTTCATCCAATTTCCTGCCTTTTCCCATGATGCGCAGGCCCCGGTGTTGAATTGGGGTGGACAAATTCTGAAATTGCATGATATCAGGTTATAGTCCAAGAGTTGTTTATTTGGAATCATGAGTTTTTGGAGTGCTGCTCCTTCATCAGGGACTCTTCAACTGATGAAGCAGCAGCGCTACAATAGCTTGTGATTTCAAATAAACCTGTTGGACTATAGCCTGGTGTCATGTGGCTTCTGGCTCTGCCTTTTCCCTCTAATCCTTAATTCCCTGACAGACCATGAATCTATCTACCTCAGCCTTAAGTATACCCAAGGACTCTTCCCCCACAACTCTCTGTAGCAAGAAGTTCCAAAGACTCACAACACTCTCAAGGAATAAATTCATCCTCATCTCAGTCTTAAATTGGCACCCCTTTGTTCTGAGTCCATGCCCTCTGGTCGTAGATGTCTCCATGAGGGGAAAATGTTGTAGGTAGTGGACAAGTTTTGGGATGTCAGGAGGTGAGTTCCTCACTGCAGGATTCCTAGCCTCTGTCTTGCTTTTGTAACCACAGCATCTGTATGGCTAGACCAGTTCAGGTCCTGGCCAATGGTAACCCTGGGATGGTGATATTAGAGGATTCAGTGATGACAATGTCATTAAATATGAAGGAGTAGTGCTTAGATTTTCTATTATTGAAAATGATTGATGTCTGGCAATTATGTGGAATCAGGATGGGCTGAAGAAGTTTAGATACAGAGAAGCCATGATCCAACTGAAGAGGGAACGGGGCTCAAGGGGCTATAGGTGTGAAACTGGAAAAGCACAGCAGAGTAGACAGCATCCGAGGAACAGGATAGTCAATGAGCTGGGCCGAAACGAGGGTATGTTCCTTTTTCACACCTGCAGTTCCTAGTTTGGAATTTAAATCCATCCTGCCCTGGTGGCAAGAGTTTTAGCAGCTGGTACAAGCAGAAATAACAATAACTTATGTTATGTAACTGCTTTAAAGTAGTAAAACAAGGAGCATTGGAAAGCCAAATCTGACACGTCCAAAAAAGGCTTTGTGAAAGTGGCAGGTCTTAAGGATCATCGAGGACAGAAGTAAAGAGATGGAAAGTTTAATCGGGAGAGAATCCTGGAGTTTAGGGCCTGGGCCAACTTTGTGATTTAATCAAACTAGGGACGGGGCAAGAAGTCCGAATCGGAAGAGAGTAGAGATGGAGGCACATGAGGTGAGTAAAAAATTGCAATTTTTGGGCATGTGGCTGGATGGGGTTGAAATCCTCCTTCCTAATGGAATATTACAATGATCCCCTCTGCATCTCATCCTCCCAACTATTATCAGTATAACCCGCTGCAAAAAAAAAGCTTTGCATAAAACTGAGTTGGATTTAACTGCGAAAGTCAAACCAGCAGCAGAAAACATTTTGAGACTAAACATCATATTTTCTGTTGGGACCAGTTGATTGCTTTGTCAGAGCTGTAACTTGAGAATTTGGATGAGGGAAGAAAGCTGGAGCAAGAGGAAAAATAAGTGCAGAATGTGAATGTTTTCAGCTTTCCACCAACGCACATTCACTCAAACATTTGTACCAATGGTGTACAGCATGTGATCATTTGTGGGAAGGCTATATTAAGTCATCAAAAGAAAAGCTCACTGATCGTGGGCTTCACATGAAGCTGTTGGAGTGTTCACTTTGGCAAAGTGCAGTCAGCAAGTTAAACTGAATGGAGCTCTGTGAATCTGGACTGTGTGTGTGTTTGGGGAAGCAGGAGAGACACTTGGGAGGAGAAATGTGAGAATACAAAAGCAGATAGTGAGTGAAACTGTGAGCTATGACAGCTCACAACAGGTGTTGAAATGGATATTCACAAGAGAGATGAATACAGACTGACAAATGCGCAGAAAAGGATTCGCCTGGATGCAGAAAGAGGGAGAGGCTCAAAGAGAGAGACAGTCACAATGTGAGAAATATGCACAGCCGGAGAAATACAGACAGTGTCTGAGAGAGGAACAGGCACTTGGCAAGATGAGATTCCATGATGTTAAGAAATACTCCAAAAGCTACACGCAAACAGTGCTGGAAATATTAAACAATTGTGAACAGCTCAATGTATATTACATAAAGAAAGTCATCTGTCATTAAAGCAATTATGAATATTTCGAAGAGGTGGATAGTGACTATCAATTCACTTGATTGTTTAAAAAGAAAGGAAGACCTGCATTTCTCTTACCTTTTGTGGCTTTGAGAATACTCACAGTGCTTCACAGTACTTTTGAGGTGAAGTTTTATGTTGCAATTTAAGGAAAGTAGCAAATATTTTGTGCACGAGAAAGGTCCACAGCAAACATACAAACATTGAAAATAGTAAGCTCCCTCAAGCCGACTTGATCATTCAATAAGCTCTTAGATGACCTGACTACATCTCATTCCCACCTGGATCTGATGACCTTTCACCTCTTGCTTACCAAGAATCTATTCACCTCTGCTCTAAAAATAGTCAAAGACTCTCCTTGCCTTTCGAGGACTCTGTGAGAAAACAATATTCCTCATCTCAGCTTTATTTTTAAGCAGCGACTTCTAGATCTATTATCTCCTACCAGAGACCCTTCCTGCATCCTTCTTTTGAGGTGCCTCAGGATCTTACGTGTTTTAATCAAGTCACCTCGTACACTTCTAATCTCCAAATGTTTCCTGATCAAACAACTCAACCATTCTAGATATCAGTCTGATAAACTTTCTCTCAACAGCTTTTAGCCTGTTCGTAATTCTGCCTTAAATCGGGTGTCCAATACTAAACACAAGACTCCAGATATAACGCACTCAGAGATACTAAGAAATTACTCCAGATATGACCTCGCCAGCATCCCATGCAACTGAAGCACTATCTCTTTCCTTTTGAATCAAATTCCCTTACAATAAATGGTAACATTCTCATGGATTTCCTAATTACTTGTTGTATCTGCATATTAATGGTAGGGATTGGAATGAAGTCAGCCAGCTGGACTCACAGAACATGAGTTCCATGAATGGGGCTATGAGTGTCAGAAATGCTGACACTCTGGTAGCTGTCTCTAAGGTACTAAAGTCAAGAACTGTTTATGTGTATATAAAGGGTGTCTTGGTGATGGGTACTGGCCTCCTTAGAATTATTTCACTAGCCTTCTGTAATTCATGCATGAGAACACCCAGGTCCCTCTCCATCTCAGAGCTCTGCAATCTCTCACGATTTGGATTGTGTTTTTTTAAATCCCTCCTGCCAAAGTGGGCAATTTCACATTTTCACACATTATACTCCATTAACTAAATCTTTGTCCATTCATTTAACCTGTCTACATCCCTTTGTAGGCTCCTTATGTTCTCTTCACAATTCACTTTCCAACCTATCTTTGTGTTGTTAGTAAGTTTAGCAACCTCATTCAAATCATTTATTTACACTGTAGACATTTGAAGGTTCAAGCATCGATCCTTGCGTTTACATCCTGTCATTGCCAAAAACTTCCTTTTATGCCTACTCTTTGCTTCCTGTTGCAAGGCAATTTTCCATCTATGGCAATGTGCTACTCCGTACACCAGGAGCTTTCACTTTCCACAATAATCTTTGATGTGGCACTTCATCAAATGCCTTTTGGAAATCTTCAGTACATCAACCAGCACCCCTTCATCCACAGCACGCACTACATCCTCAAAAGCTCCACTGGTAGGTTAAACAATATTTCCCTTTTGCAAAACCATGTTTACCTTGACTGAAGACAAAATAATGCTGGAGTTCACAGCGGGTCAGGCAGCATCCATGTAGAGAGAGAAAGCAAACGTTTTGAGTCTTTGACTCTTTATCACAGCTGATGTTAAGTGTGGAGGCGGCAGCATATAAGTTATAGTAGGGGGTAGGTGGTTGGAGTGCTGGAGGAAAAAGGATGTTGATAGTTCAGATTGAGTGATCGGAATGTGAGAATGGCAGAACAATGATGTGTCTAACTTCAGACTGGAAAGAACAGATGGTCCCACTGTGGTAGGGGGAGGGGAAAGACAGCGTTAGAAAATGCAACAAGCAAATCTAAAGGAAAGGGAAGGAATGGATTCATAACTTGAAGGCATTCAACTCAATATTGAGTCCAGAAGGCTTGTAAAGTGCACAGTTTGAAGATGAGATGTTGCCCCTCCAGTTTGCACTGTGATTTGCTGGAGCTTTGCAGCATGCCGAGGACAGACAAATGGGCATGTGTTAAAATGACAGCTGTGGGAAGTTTGAGGTCATGTTTGCCCGTGGACCAGAGGTGTTCTGCCAAGCAGTCACTCAGTCTGCATTTAGTTTCTCCAATGTGGAGTAGGCCGCATTGGGTGCAGCAAATGCAATACACAGGATTGGAGGGGGTGCTGCGTTTTCAGTTCAGATTCCAGCATCTGCAGTAATTTACTCCTACCATACTTACCTTGTCAGATTACCGTGAATTTATCCACGGTAAGAAAATCTTTTGATAACTTTCTTACTACTAGTTTCTAACATTTTCCCTACGTCAGATGTTAAGCTAACTAGCCTGCAGTTTCCTGATTTCTGTCTCTCTCCCTTTTTGAATAAAAGAATTGCATTTAAATTCTTCCAATTTAGTGAAGCCACCTCCAAATCATGAGAATTTTGAAAATTTAAACCCAATTCATCAACAACCCCCCCGGGTAATTTTTTTCAGCCCACAGTATGAAGTCTGTCAGGAGCCAAGCATTAACAGTCTGCAATTCCAACAATTTACTCAGACTCATTTTTCTGATAGTAATTTCCTTCTGTTTCTCCCTTCCTTCCATTTCCTGATTTATCACTGCGTTTGGGATTATACTTGCACCTCCATCATCAAAAATGATGACGATGCTGAATGAATTCATTTGCCTCAGTTTATTTTCCACAATCAGTTCTCAAGTCTCACTTTCCACACGGCCAATGCCTAGTCAGTCTTTTCTTTGTAAAATAGGTATAGAAAATCTTACTATCTGTTTTTATATTTCTGGCTAGCCTTCTCATACTCTATTTTTTTCCCTCATTAACTTTTTGTCTTCTTTTTTCTATTCTAATCCATCTTTGACCATCTTTGCACAATTATGCACTGTTTCTTTAAGCTTGACATGATCTTTAATGTTTTTAGCTAACCAAAGTTTGTAAGTCCATCTAGGAACAATTGTTACCCATTTGAATACTTTGTGGTCTGAAATATCCCCTTTAATATCTGCCATAGTATTGCTATTGGCCTATCCTTTAACCAAATTGTTAAGTTACTTCAGCCAGCTTTGCTTTCATGGCCCCCATAATTTCCTTTGTTTAATTTTAAAATAATAATCTTGGACTCAATCAGCTCCCCTTCAAATTGAGTATAAAATTCATTCATATTATGAACTCTGTTACCTAGGGATGCCTTCACTCGGAAGTAATCCTATCTTTTTCATCGTTCTGGAAGCAAAATAACAGTTAAGCAATCAGGACGCTGATTTATAATCTAAAACCTTAGAGATTCTTCGGAAAGGCAATTTCCTTTACCTTCCTGTCTGTGCGAAACACCCCACTTCTTTGTAAGCTTAACATCTGTGTTTGTTTGCATGCGTTTGACATTGTTTTTGATGTTTTTGGGAAGTAATAGATCTTAAAATAGACCTTAGGGCAGCACGATGGCTCAGTGGTTAGCACTGCCGCCTCATGGCACCAGGGACCTGTATTCGATTCCACCCTCAGGTGACTGTCCATGTGGCTTTTGCACACTCTCCCCATGTCTGCATGGGTTTCCTCTGGGTGATCTGGTTTCCTCCCACCATCCAAAGATGAGCAGGTTAGGGTGGATTGGCCATGCTAAATTGCCCATAGTGTTCAGGGATATGTAGATTTGGCAGGTTGTAGGGGATGCTCTGAGGGTCAGCGTGGACTTGTTGGGCCAAAGGGGCTGCTTCCACACTGTAGGGAATCCATGATTCTATGATATCTAAAATTCCTCTTTCTTCCACTGAAGAAAACTCTGAAATTAGCTTTCATTTATGAATGATCTGCTTAACTAAAGTTCCTTCAGGTGCAGTAGTCCCATGCTGGAATGAAATACAAATATCACATGTCAGCAAGAGGGACTTTAAAAAGGAGGGGAACCACTTACCACCCCTTACCTGGCCAGCAACTTTTTAAGCCAGGGCCTCCTCTTGACACTCCCAGCAATAATTAATGCTGTTCTCTGGGTTAAGTTAGTCTGAGGCAGCTGTCAGACTCATGGGCAGGATCTGTCGATGCAGTGTTTTAGCTCGAAAGGGGGCAGGCCATCACAACACCTAATATAATCCCACCCACGCCAATTAGCTAAGGAAGTTCCATCACTGAGCTGCACTTGAAATCATTACAAAGCAAAATTAAGGGGGAAAAAAGTAAATTGAGTTGTTGTCAATCATTCACTCACAGGTACAATGTGCACCTTGGAAATTCTGTGTCTCTTGACCATGGGCTGTATGAGCCCATGTATGTCTGATTAGCCCAATTCAGGAACCATTACTCCAATCAGACATTTGGTTTGTGGGAGGTGGAATTTGCCTTTGGCTTTGGGAACTCTGGAATTCTTTCTCCCAGTTTCCTCTGACTGATGGTTGTTCTCGAGGAAATGCGCCCCCTCATATAGTAGTTTTATCGGAGCTGGATTCTTCTGAATGAGTGTTTCCCACAGATCGACATAGGTGTTGCATTTCTTGAGGGAAGCCTTCAGGGAGTCTTTGAAACACTTCCTTTGTCCTCACCATGATCAACTGCCTTCTTGGAGTTGGGCGAAGATTTGATTTCTCAGGCGTCCCCATCACCTGATCTGTCAATCGATGTGGCTCTCAGAACTTTGTACACAATGGACATCACGGTGGCTTAGTGGTTAGCACTGTAGCCTCACAGCACCAGGGATACAGATTCAATTCCACCTTCTGTGTGGAGTTTGCACATCCTCCTTGTGTCTGTGTGAGATTCCTCTAGGTGCACTGGCTTCCTCCAACAATCCAAAGATGTGCACGCTAGGTGGATTTACCATGCTAAATTGCCTGTCGTGTCCAAGGATGTGTAGATTAGGGGAATGGGTCTGGCTGGGATACTCTGAGGAATCAATGTTGGCTTGTTGGACCAAAGGGACTGTAGCAATTCCGTGATGATGATCATTTGCATTTACCTAGTTCCTGTCACATTCTTCAGTTGTCCCAAAGCACTCTACATTCATTAAGGTTCTTGGCAGGTGAAGCAGAACTCAGATGGGAGCAATCTTCTCCCTCTTCTTATTTACTCATGGGATGTCGGTGTCGTTGGCTGGGCCAACATTTATTGTCCATCTCGAGTTGCCCTTGTGAAGGAGGTGGTGAGCTGCCATGTAGAAATACTGCAGTCCATGTGCTATAGGTAGACCCACAATTCCCTGAGTAAGGGAATTCCAGGATTTTGACCCAGCAACACTGAAAGAATGAAGATATATTTCCAAGTCAGGATGGTGAGTGGCTTGGAGGTGAACTTGCAGGTGCTGGTGTTCCCATGTATCTGCTGCCCTTGTTGCTTTATTTTGGAGTGGTCATGGGTTTGGAAGATGCTGTCCAAGGGTATTTGATGAATTTCTGTAGTACATCTTGTCGAAAGCACACACTGTTGCTACTGAGTGTTGCTGGTGAAGGGAGTGGATGATTCCAGCCAAGTGAGGGCTGCTTTGTCCTGGATAGTGTCAAGTTTCTTGAATGTTGTTGGAGCTGAAATCATCCAGGCATGGGGAGAGTATTCCATCACACTCCTGGATTGTGCCATGTAGATGACAGACAGGCTTTGGGGAGTGAAGAAATGAGTTTTTTGATGCAGTATTTATAACCTCTGACCTGCTGTTGTATCTACATGTTGCTATATAGTATGTCCAATTCAGCTTCTGGTCAATGGTAACCCTCAGGATGTTGACAATGAGTAGTACAGCACTTGTAGTGTGGTGGTTAGATTATCTCTTCTTGGAGATGGTCATTGCCTGGCATTTGTGTGGCATGAATGTTACTTGTCACTTTTTAGCTCAAGCCTGGATATTTTCCAAGTCTTGTTGCATTTTAGCATGGACTGCTTCAGCACCTGAGGAGTCACGAATCCTGCTGATCATTTTGTCATAATTGACTAACACCTCCACCTCTTATGCTGGAGGGAAGGTCATTGATGAAGCAACTGAAGATTATGGGGACTGGGATACTACTCTGAGGAACTCCTGCAGAGATGCCCTTGAGCTGAAATGACTGATCAATGACAACTGAAACCATCTTCTGTGCCAGGTATGACTCTAACCAAATTCCCCTGATTCCCATTGACTCCAGTATGCTGGCCTCTTTGTTAGCAGTTCGGGAATCGAAGTCTCACTGGAGGATTTGATCATAAGTATCTGGGCTGACGCTCCATTGCAATACGATGGGAATGCTCCGTTGTTGGGGTTTTTCTGTTTGGGATGAGGCAATGAACCAAGGCACCACATTCCCTCTCAGGTGCATGTAAAAGTTACCAGAACTTTCCTTGAGAGTTGATCCTTGGCTAATATTTACCCCTTAATCAATATGCACAGAATTGGCTTTTTTGGCCGTGGCCGCACTGCCTGTTACCTGTATTTATCTGTATTCATTCATGGTGCGTGGGTCAGTGGCTAGGCCCACATTTATTGCACACCCCGATCTGAAAAACATGTAGTTGAGCCATCTTCAGTGAGCACTGCAATTGACATGACACTGGCATAGCCACAGTGCTGTTAGGGACGGTGTTCCAGGACTTTAAGCCAATGACAGTGAAGGAATGGCTATATATTTCCAAGCCAGGATGGTGAGCAGCTTGGAGAAGAACTTGCAGGTGGTAGTCATACAGTCATGGCATTATACAGCAAGGAAACGGTTGCTCCAACCAGCCCACGCCAACCATGTTCCCAAACTAAACTAGTCCCGCTTGTCTACGTTTGGCCAAATCAGTCTAAACCTTTCCTATGCATGAACTTATTTAAATGTTGTGACTGTATCTGCGTCCACCACTTCCTCTGGCAGTTCAGTCCACACATAAACCACTCCCTGTGTAAAAAATCTGCCCCTCATGTACTTTTTACATCATTTTTCTCTCACTTTAAGAACAGATTTTGAGGGAAACGACCCGTGTCATTCACCTTACCTATGCTCCTCATGATTTTATAAAGCTCATAAAGTCCCTTCTCAACCTCCTACGCTCCAGTGAAAAAAGCCTCAGCTTATCTGGCCTGTTTTTAGAACTCAAACCCTCCATTCCCGGCAACATCTCGATAAGATGTTTCTGAGCTCTCTCCAGTTTAATAATATTCTTGCTGTAACATGTGACCAGAACTGCACACAGCACTTCAAGAACACTAACCTCAACATGCTGTCCCAACTCCTACGCTGAATGTTCTGAGCAATGAAGGCAAGTATGCTAAACGTCTTCACAACCATTCTGTTTATCTGTGATACATATTTCAAAGAACTACATACCTGAACACCTAGGTCTATGCTCTACAACACTACCCCGAGCCCTACCATTAATTGTATAAGTCCTGCCATTATTTATTTTACCAAAGTGCAGTACGCCTCAGCCCATTAGCCTGATTGATCAAGATCTCTTTGTAATCTTAGATAAACTTCTTCATTGTCCATGATACTACCAATTTTGCGGTGTTCCAATGTACATGCTGCCCTTGTCCTTCTGGATTACAACGGTAACACAGTGTGGAGCTGGATAAAAACAGCACGCCAAGCAGCATCACAGGAGCTGGAAGGCTGGCGTTTCGGGTCTGGACCCTTCTTCAGAAATTTGAAGGGTACAGACCCGAAATGTCATCCTTCCTGCTCTTCTGATGCTGCTTGGCCTACAGTGTTCATCAAGCTCTGCACCTTGTTATCTCAGATTCTCCAGCATTGGCAGTTCCTACTATCTCTGGATGACAATAGTGATGGTTTTGGAAAGTGCTGTTGAAGGAGCTTTGATAAATTGCTGCAGTGCTTCTTGTAGCTGGTACACACTGCAGTTGCTGAATGTCAGTGGTGGAGGGAGTGGATGTTTGTGGACGTGGTGCCAATCAAGTGAGCTGCTTTGTTCTGGATGGTGTCAAGCTGCTTGAGTGTTGTTGGGGCTGCACCCCTCCAGGCGAATGGGGAGTATTCCATCACACTCCTGACTTGTGCCTTGTAGATGGTGGATAGGCTGAGCTGTAGCACAGAATGGGCAAGCTGCCAGAGAGAATTCAATCAAAATTCAATCAGCATGTTGGGCTATTAATTGAACAGAATGAAGAGGGTCGGAGAAAAGCACCAGGTGCCATTTGGAGGGCTATTTCCCATGTGATGGACTGCGTGGACTCCTTCTGTACTACAGCAATCCTTTGGAACCGTGAGTAAATGATAGATTAAAGCAATTGAGCGGTATTGGTGAAGAGGCAGGTGCTGGCAGACACACCATTGGAAATCATAGTCCTTTGTGGAAATGCTGTAGCTTTTGCTGATCCAACTAACCGTTCTCAGTTTCACTTTGCATCTGAGAGACTGGACCTCTTACAATCCCCCAAAAATACACAATCTACTTCAGGTTAAATAGTGAGAACCTTTAGCTGGATGAGATTTGAACTCAATTCTTTTGATTTGATTAGATTTGATTTGATTTATTTATTGTCACATGTATCTTGTCACAAAATGCAATGTGAAGTGTTATATAGCGTCACCGCTCTCTGGCGCCATCTTAAAACAGATAAAATAAACCAAAATATGCAATATAAAGGCATAAAAATGAAGAAGTGAAGAAAGCGTCCAACTTTACAGTCCTTCTTTGTGAAGTGCTCCATCATGAGCCATGGGCCTGGTGGCCAGCATGAGTTTCCTTTGCCACTCTGCCATTGGAATAAAAGTCACCCACCCTTAAGCCCCATCTCACCTCCACCGAAGTCCTTGCCACTATGAGGCCTCACTGGACATCGTTCATGCATATACCACCAATGCTGCAAGGTATTGAACCAACTCAAAATTGTCTCTACCACCACCATGAATCAGTTTTGGGCCCACCTCGTTGATGCAGCTGGATCTTGTACTGGGCCCAAACCTGCCTCAAAGCCACTGCCATGATTTCGTGCTGCTCGGCCTATTTGAGTTCGCTCTGCTAGGCCTACTGCAGTCTACACTGCCAGATCTGCTCAAGTCTGACATTTGTGAGTTTGTGCCGCTGGGCCCATTCGAGCCACTGTCCCTGGGACCACTCAACTCCCTGCTGCTGGGCCCACTCAGGTCCCTGCTGCTGGGCCAACTCGAGCCACTGCTGCTGGGCCCACTCGAGTCCCAGCTGGGCCCACTCAGGTCTATGCTGCTGGGACCATTTGAATCCCTACTGCTGGGCCCTTTCAAGTTCCTGCTGCTGGGCCCACTTGAGTCTGTGCTGGGCCAACTTGAGACCCTGCTGGGCCCACTTGAGTCCCTGCTACTGGGTCCACTTGAGTCCCTGCTGGGCCCAGTTGAGTCCCTGCTGCTGGGCCCAGTCAACTCCCTGCTGATCCCACTCAAATCTGTGCTGCTGGGCCCACTCAAGTCCCTGCTGGGCCCACTCAAGTCCCTCCTGCTGGGCCCAGTTGACTCCCTGCTGCTGGGCCCACTCGAGTCCTTGCTGAGCCCACTTGAGTCCCTGCTGTTGGGCCCACTCTAATCCCTCCTGCTAGGCCCACTCGAGAGCCTGCTGCTGGGCCCACTCCTGCCCTTTCAGCTGGGCCCACTCGAGTCCCGGCTGCTGGGCCCACTCGAGTCCCTGCTGCTGGGCCCACTCGAGCCCCTCCTGCCTGGGCCCATTCGAGCCCCTCCTGCCTGGGCCCACTCGGGTCCCTCCTGCCATCACCAAGTGAGACGTAAAATAAAATACAAGAGAAAAAAGAATGAGAAGGGAGAAAAATAAACATAAAAACAAAACAAAAATAGAAGCAGACAGAACAGATGAGCCCAAGGCTCAGAAACCCTGCTCCACTGCAATCTTACCGGAAGTAGAACATAGCCACAGTGTGTTGTACCGATAATATATTGTGATATACTCTCACTATATGGTTGTGATATTTGTGCTTGCTCCTATAACATAAACATAGGTCACATAACACTGAAGGATTCAGATATAGAGAAAGAGTGAACAAAGTAACTAATTCAAGCTTTGGTATCATATTTTTGAGTTTAGACAACCTGTCCTGATCTGGTGATTTGGAAAGGTACATGAATAAAGGGCAATTTTTTTTTTCTATTCATTTGTAGGATGTGGGGTACACTGGCTGGTCCAGCATTTATTGCCCATCCCTAGTTGCCCCTTGAGAATGTGGTGCTGAGCTGCCTTCTTGAACCGCTGCAGTCCACCAGCTGTGGGTTGGCCCACAATGCCCTGAGGGAGGGAATTCCAGGATTTTGACCCATCGACAGTAAAGGAACAGCAATTTGTTTCAAAGTTATGATGGTGAGTGGCTTTGAAGGGAACTTGGAGGTGGTGGTGTTCTTATAAATCTCGTGCCCTCTGTCCCTATAGATGGAAGTGGTCGTGGGTTTGGAAGGTACAGTCTGAGGGTCTTTGGTGAATTTCTGCAGTGCATCTTGCATATAGCACAAATACTGTTAGTACAAATACAATGCTAATATTTCTCTATGGAGAAGGCTGGAAAAGAAACTTTGTGGGAAGCTTTCATCCAGAATTGGAAATATCAATCAGTTTTCACTTCCAATTGTCATTCTTCTCTCATCTTAACCTGGTCGAGTTCTGAGTATTAGTTCACCTTCCTTGGCTTCATGGTTTCCCTTTCTGAGGATAGATTGGGCAAAAATATCCATAACTAGCCCAGCAACCTCCACAGTTTCATCAACTACTTCCTGCAAGGACTTCATTCTAGTTCTAAATAAGAGTCACGTCATGCTTGAAATGTTAACTCTGCCCTTCTCTCTCTCTCTCCACGGATGCTCCCAGGCCTGCTGAATTTCTCCAGAATTTCTGGTGTTTGTTCATTTCCATTATCCCAGTCTCTCACTCTCCCCTGCGTCTGTTCTAATGAATGCCTTTGTCCACCAAGCTGCCTCCAACATCAATCCAATCCTCAATCGAGGATCCCCTCATTGTGGTCAACAGGGCATTTAGCTGTGTCTGGTCCATCTCATGCATCTCTTCCTTCATACCTTCCCTCCCCTTAAGATGCTGGTCTTGATGAGTAACTTCATTTTTATATTGAGAAACAGGCTGAAGCTTTGTTTATTTTTTATTTTTGTAAAACAGAAGAAAATCTCGAACTTGATAGTTCTTGAAATTTCAGGGCATAGTAAGTAAACCTGGGTATTTAAGTTGGAAATCTGTACTCACATAAACCTATTGCAATTGGTCGCTGAATATTTTATGATCAAGGGCTGTCTAACCATCAATGACAACTCTCTTCTAAACAGTCACTAGTGTTTCCACCATGGAATTTAGAAGGACTAGGGGGAATGTCAGGGAAACATATAAAATCCTGATGGGACTGTACAGGCTAGAAGGGGGAAGAATGTTCCTGATATTGGGCAAGCCCAGAACTAAGGGTCATAGTCTAAGAATAAGGGGCGCACCATTCAGGACTGAGATAAGGAAGACTTTCTTCACTCAGAGAGTTATGAACATGTGCAATTCTCTCCCACAGGAAGTTGTTGGGGCCAGTTCAATAGATGTATTCAAGAGGGAGGTAAGCATGCCCTTTGCAGCTAAAGTTGTCAAGAGATGTGGAGAGAAAGCAAAAGTGGGAGGCTGAAATTTCATGATCAGCTGTGATCATATTGAATAGTGGTGCAGGTTTGAAGGGCCAAATGGTCTAATCCTGCACCAGTTTTCTGTGTTTCTATATCTCTATGATGTCAAGTGGCATGCTTAGTGTTAATTGGCAACTACCACAATGTGATACTTGTGTTATCTCCCATAATGTGGAGTAAGACATGTGTTTAATGTTTTTGTGAAGATCTGTAGCTCAGGTTGTGGCTGGGGTCGTTGCTTGGTTCACCGAGCTGAAGCAGAAAACCTGGAAACAGAGCTGCTCACCATAACAGACTGGGCCATATAAATTCAGAGCAGGATAGGACAACAGTGCTTCAATGGAGGCTAGACAGCACAGAAACCTAAGAGGGGGATGGAGCATTTGCACAAAAATCAATCAGCTCAGTGAACCAACCACCAACTGAAGACATGTGTCATAGAACATAGAACATAGAACAGTACAGCACAGAACAGGCCCTTCAGCCCACAATGTTGTGCCGACCATTGATCCTCATGGATGCACCCTCAAATTTCTGTGACCATATGCATGTCCAGCAGTCTCTTAAATGACCCCAATGACCTTGCTTCCACAACTGCTGCTGGCAACGCATTCCATGCTCTCACAACTCTCTGCGTAAAGAACCTGCCTCTGACATCCCCTCTATACTTTCCACCAACCAGCTTAAAACTATGACCCCTCGTGCTAGCCATTTCTGCCCTTGGAAATAGTCTCTGGCTATCGACTCTATCTATGCCTCTCATTATCTTGTATACCTCAATTAGGTCCCCTCTCCTCCTCCTTTTCTCCAATGAAAAGAGACCGAGCTCAGTCAACCTCTCTTCATAAGATAAGCCCTCCAGTCCAGGCAGCATCCTGGTAAACCTCCTCTGAACCCTCTCCAAAGCATCCACATCTTTCCTATAATAGGGCGCCCAGAACTGGACGCAGTATTCCAAGTGCGGTCTAACCAAAGTTTTATAGAGCTGCAACAAGATGTCACGACTCTTAAACTCAATCCCCCTGTTAATGAAAGCCAAAACACCATATGCTTTCTTAACAACCCTGTCCACTTGGGTGGCCATTTTAAGGGATCTATGTATCTGCACACCAAGATCCCTCTGTTCCTCCACGCTGCCAAGAATCCTATCCTTAATCCTGTACTCAGCTTTCAAATTCGACCTTCCAAAATGCATCACCTCGCATTTATCCAGGTTGAACTCCATCTGCCACCTCTCAGCCCATCTCTGCATCCTGTCAATGTCCCGCTGCAGCCTACAACAGCCCTCTACACTGTCAACGACACCTCCGACCTTTGTGTCGTCTGCAAACTTGCTGACCCATCCTTCAATTCCCTCGTCCAAGTCATTAATAAAAATTACAAACAGTAGAGGCCCAAGGACAGAGCCCTGTGGAACCCCACTCACCACTGACTTCCAGGCAGAATATTTTCCTTCTACTACCACTCGCTGTCTTCTGTTGGCCAGCCAATTCTGTATCCAAGCAGCTAAGTTCCCCTGTATCCCATTCCTCCTGACCTTCTGAATGAGCCTTCCATGGGGAACCTTATCAAATGCCTTACTGAAGTCCATATACACCACATCCACAGCTTGACCCTCATCAACCTTACTAGTCACATCCTCAAAAAACTCGATAAGGTTTGTAAGGCATGACCTACCCCTCACAAAGCCGTGTTGACTGTATTTGATCAAGCCATGCTCTTCCAGATGGTCATAAATCTTATCCCTCAGAATCCTTTCTAACACCTTGCAGACGACAGACGTGAGACTTACCGGTCTATAATTGCCGGGGATTTCCCTATTTCCTTTCTTGAAGAGAGGAATTACATTTGCCTCTCTCCAGTCCTCAGGTACGACTCCAGTGGAGAGCGAGGATGCAAAGATCTTCGCAAGTGGCGAAGCAATTGCATTTCTCGCTTCCCAAAGCAGCCGAGGACAAATCTGATCCGGGCCTGGCGACTTGTCAATCTTAATGTTTGACAAAATTTTCAGTACATCAGCTTCCTCTATCTCTATCCATTCCAGCATGCACACCTGCTCTTCAAAGGTTTCATTCACTACACAGGTCGTTTCTTTCGTAAAGACAGAAGCAAAAAACTCATTTAGGGCTTCCCCTACCTCCTCAGGCTCCACACACAAGTTCCCTATGCTATCCCTGATCGGCCCTACTCTTTCTTTGACCATTCTCTTATTCCTCACATAAGTGTAAAATGCCTTTGTGTTTTCCCGGATTCCTTCTGCCAAGCCTTTCTCGTGCCCCCTCCTGGCTCTCCTCAGACCATTTTTGGGCTCCTTCCTTGCCTGCATGTAATCCTCTCTAGCTGAACTTGACCCTAGCTTCCTCCACCTTATGTAAGCTACCTTCTTCCTTTTCACGAGAAGCTCCACCGCTCTCGTCATCCAAGGTTCCTTTATCTTACCCCGTCTTGCCTGTCTCAGAGGGACATATTTACTCATCACTCCCAACAACTGTTCCTTAAACCATCTCCACATGTCCATAGTTCCCTTACCATGGAACAACTGCTCCCAGTCCATGCTTCCTAACTCGTGTCTAATCGCATCATAGTTTCCTCTTCCCCAATTAAATATCCTCCCATTCTGCCTAATCCTCTCCTTCTCCATAGCTATGTAGAATGAGAGAGTGTTATGGTCACTATCACCAAAATGCTCTCCCACCACAAGATCTGATACCTGCCCCGGCTCGTTTCCGAGCACCAAGTCTAGAATGGCCTCTCCCCTCGTCGGCCTGTCAACGTACTGCGTTAGGAAACCCTCCTGAACACACCTAACAAAAACAGCTCCATTCAAATCTTCTGCTCGAAGGAGGTTCCAATCAATATTAGGAAAGTTAAAGTCACCCATTACAACAACCCTACTGCGTCCACACTTTTCCAAAATCTGTCGACCTATGCTTTCTACAATCTCCCTGCTGCTATTGGGGGGCCTGTAGTAAACCCCTAACGAGGTGACTACTCCCTTGCTGTTCCTAATTTCCACCCATACTGACTCAGTAGGCAGATCTTCCTCGACAATGGAAGCTTCTGTAGCTGTGATACCCTCTCTGATTAGTAGTGCTACACCCCCTCCTCTTTTTCCCCCCTCCCTATTCTTTTTAAATGTTCTAAACCCTGGAATATCCAGCAACCATTCCAGCCCATGAGAAACCCATGTCTCTGTTATGGCCACAACATCATAGCACCAGGTACTGATCCATGCTCTAAGTTCATCACTTTTATTCCTGATACTCCTTGCATTAAAGCAAACACACTTTAACCGATCCCTTGGTTCCTTCCCAGGAAAATCCTTCCCACTAGCTGGTCTACCTCTTGCTACTGCCTCACCTGCATCAACGCTCACCTCTGGTATACAGCTCAGGTTCCCACCCCCCTGCCATACTAGTTTAAACCCTCTCGAACTACTCGAGCAAACCTTCCACCCAGGACATTGGTCCCCTTCCAGTTCAGATGCAACCCGTCCTTCTTGTACAGGTCCCACCTTCCCCAGAAGGCATCCCAATTATCAACATATCTGAAACCCTCCCTCCTACACCAGCTGCGTAGCCACGTGTTCAGCTGCGCCCGCTCCCTGTTCCTCACCTCGCTATCTCGTGGCACCGGTAGTAAACCAGAGAACACTACTCTGTTCGTCCTGCTCTGCAGCTTCCATCCTAACTCCCTGAAATCACTTTTTATATCCTCAAACCTATTTCTGGCTATATCATTTGTGCCAATATGTAACACGATTTCTGGCTGTTCACCCTCCCCTTTCAGAACTTTATACACCCGATCGGAGACGTCCCGGACCCTGGCACCAGGGAGGCAACATACCTTCCGGGAATCCCGATCTTGCCCACAAAATCTCCTGTCGATTCCCCTAACTATCGAGTCCCCAGTTCATGTAGAACTGAAGAATACAATGAACTTTATTAAGGCTCTGGCATTTGCATGGTACATACAACTAGAGGCACTTGTGTGTCTGAGCTCAAGCTAAGTAATTTGGGGTACTGTGGGAAGATTCCCTTTGAGCGTCATGCTGCAAGAGAACAGAGTTCATAGAGATGGAGACTGAGAACTTTACACCATTTGATCACATCCCTTGATAGAGAGATGACATTGCAAGGGTGTCTTTTAACATAAGCCACGCATCAGTTGCAAGACATAGCACAACATTATCTCCGTCCCAGCTTTCTTCAAAAGACACGCTGTACATTTCTAACCCTCTCTGTCTGCACTGTAGATTCTCAACACTTACCATTCACGTTGAAAAAATTGCATATGCAAGGAGCAGTAGAACAATCTATCAGTCCGAAACACAGGAAGGTAAACTGTAAACATTTTTAATAGAACATACTCCCTGTGTACTCCATAAGAGGTGCACTGCTGTTAATGCAAAATATGGAAGTGTCACGCTCACCAGGTGTACCGTCAATATTTTGATCTGGTGTCATAGCAATTGTGATGAAGTGGGTTCCCAAGTGCAGCCGCTTGCTGTGTGGGTAAATGCATTTCATCATGCAAATGGTGTGACAGTTCAAACAGCTCAGGCTGACACCTGACCACTACACTGATGTCACAGCAGCTGGAAGAGATTGTGATCTCTTTTGGCAGTTGGTGTACATTATCCCCTGCTAATTTTGAGCCCGAATCTGTCTTACAGGCAGCTTCACCTTCAGGAAAGTTGTGAAAGGGATTTATTGATAAAAAGAAAGACTTGCATTTATCGTTCATGTCTTTAGCACATGCCAGAATCACAGAGCTGTTACGGCGTAGATTGAGGTAGTTCAGTCCATCATGTTTGCACTAGTTCTTTAAATGAGCATCATTACCTTCTGCCTCATTATCTCCTGCCTTTTACTGCTAAGCTTGCACATTATTTTAAATCAAACTATCCATGCAATGTCGTCTTCAGCACCTCAATTGAACCTGCCTCCACCACATTTCCAGGCAGTGACTCAACCTAACCTGAGCCTTAACCCTCACCCTAATCTTAGTCCTAACCCTAACTCTAACATTAACCTTACCCTAACCCAACCCCTAAATCTAACCTTAACCCTACTGCGTTCCTTACCCTCGCTGCTCATTGACAGAAAAAAAATTCACACATTGTATTTGCTCCATTTGCAAATCATTTTAATTATGTACCATTTGAAAACAAACAGTTTCTCCCTATCTACACTATCCAGCTCACTTATGACTTTGAAAATCATCGTTAAATCTCTTCTCACCTTTCTTCTCTCCTAGACAAATAGTCTGAACTTTTTCAATTTACGCTGATATCTGAAGTTTCTCTCTCCTGTAAATCGTTTCTACACTCTCTCCAATGCATTCATATCCTTAGAAGATAGAACATAGAACAATACAGCGCAGAACAGGCCCTTTGGCCCTCGATGTTGCGCCGACCTGTGAACTAATCTAAGCCCCTCCCCCTACACTATCCCATCATTATCCATATGCTTAACCAAGGACTGTTTAAATGCCCCTAATGTGGCTGTGTTAACTACATTGGTAGGCAGGGCGTTCCACGCCCTTACCACTCTCTGAGTAAAGAACCTGCCTCTGACATCTGTCTTAAATCTATCACCCCTCAATTTGTAGCTATGCCCCCTCATACAAGCTGAAGTCATCATCCTCGGAAAAAGACTCTCACCGTCCACCCTATCTAATCCTTCCGATAATATTTGCCCACAACTATCACACTATACTCCAGCTGAAGTCTAACAAGTGGCTGTTACAAGTTTGACGTGACCACCATGCTGTCGGACACTATGCAACTACTATTGAAGCTGAGGGTAGTGTAAGCTTTACATACTGCTTCCTCTACCTGCCATCTTCAATCACCAGTATACGTAGACCTCCAGGTCCCTCTGCCCCTGTACCTGCTTCAGAATTATGCCCCCTGTTCTACATTGCCTTTCAATGTACTCCTTATCAAAATTCTTCACAAAAAATTAGATTAAGTATAGTCAGTGTTGATTTGCAGGAAGTATGGGAGGCAATCTCTGTGAAACCAAATTCCACAAATAGCAATGTGATAATGACTAGGTGTTGGTTAAGGGATAAATAAATTCACTAACGATCCTTAGGCAGCACCTTCCAAACTCCTAACCATTTCCACCTCGAAGGACAAGAGCAGCAGATACATGGGAACACCGTCACTTACAAATTCCCCTCCAAACCAGTCACCATCCTAACTGGGAAATATATCACCCCCGCTTCACTGTTGTTGGATCAAAATCCTGGAATTCCCTCCCTAAGGGCATTGTGTGCCAACTTACAGCACTTGGAATGCAGTGGCTCAGAAGGCAGCTCAACATTACCTTGTTAAAGATGATTAGGAACGGGCTATAAATGTTGACCCAGCCATTCACTCGGTCATCTCATAATGAAAAAGGCAGACTTAACATTTTTATATTCCAAGAATTTCAAATGCTATTAATATTTCAGGCTATCTTACAATCTCACCTACAGAGTCATAGAATCACATGGTACTGAAGAGACTCTTCAGCCCGTCACGTCTAAACTGACAAAAACTATTTTAAATTTACACTCATTCCACATTCCAGCACTAAGCCCATAGCCTTGAATGTTATGACTTTTCAAATGCTCATCCAAGTAATTTTTAAAGGTTGTGAGGTTTCCCACCACAACCTCCCTCCCAGGCAGTGCATTCCATTCCATGGCCCTCTGGATGGAAAGAAAATCTTCAAATCCAACGTGAACCTCCTGCCTTTCACCTAACAATTTCCCCACTTGTTACTGACCCTTTAACTAAATTGTTTTCTATTAATCAGATTCACCTTCAGTCATCTCTGCTCTAAAGGAAACAACCTGATCTTATCCAGCCTTGCTGCATTATTAAAATGCTCCATCCCGGGTAACATTCTGATGAATCTCCTTTTCATTCCTGTTTAGTGCAATCACATTCTTTCTATATTGCATGACTGTGTTCAGCACTCCAGCGAGGCTCCAATGAAAGTCCTGCACAGCTCTATTAAAACCTCCCCCTTACTCTTACAAACTATGCTGCATCTGATAAAGGTAAGTCTACTATATGCACCCCAACTACCCTTTTAACCTGTCCCTCTACCTTCAGTCCAAGATCCCTGTGTTTCTCTGTACTTCCTACTGATTTGCCAAACATTGAGTACTCCCTTTGGTTGGTATTTTTCATAAAGTGCATCACCTTAGACTTATCAAGGTAAAGTTTCATTCTGACACTTATCTGCCCAATCTGTCTATATCCAACTTTAACCGAAAACCTCCATCTTCATGTCATCTACAAACTTACCTATTACCCCCCTCGACATTTTAGAACATAGAACATAGAACAGTACAGCACAGAACAGGCCCTTCAGCCCACGATGTTGTGCCGACCATTGATCCTCATGTATGCACCCTCAAATTTCTGTGACCATATGCATGTCTAGCAGTCTCTTAAATGACCCCAATGACATTGCTTCCACAACTGCTGCTGGCAACGCATTCCATGCTCTCACAACTCTCTGTGTAAACAACCCGCCTCTGACATCCCCTCAATACTTTCCTCCAACCAGCTTAAAACTATGGCCCCTCATGTTAGCCATTTCTGCCCTGGAAAATAGTCTCTGGCTATCAACTCTATCTATGTCTTTCATTATCTTGTATACCTCAATTAGGTCCCCTCTCCTCCTCCTTTTCTCCAATGAAAAAAGTCCGAGCTCAGTCAACCTCTCTTCATAAGATAAGCCCTCCAGTCCAGGCAGCATCCTGGTAAACCTCCTCTGAACCTTCTCCAAAGCATCCACATCTTTCCTATAATAGGGCGACCAGAACTGGACGCAGTATTCCAAGTGCGGTCTAACCAAAGTTTTATAGAGCTGCAACAAGATGTCACGACTCTTAAACTCAATCCCCCTGTTAATGAAAGCCAAAACACCATATGCTTTCTTAACAACCCTGTCCACTTGGGTGGCCATTTTAAGGGATCTATGTATCTGCACACCAAGATCCCTCTGTTCCTCCACACTGCCAAGAATCCTATCCTTAATCCTGTACTCAGCTTTCAAATTCGACCTTCCAAAATGCATCACCTCGCATTTATCCAGGTTGAACTCCATCTGCCACCTCTCAACCCATCTCTGCATCCTGTCAATGTCCCTCTGCAGCCTACAACAGCCCTCTATACTGTCAACGACACCTCCAACCTTCGTGTCATCTGCAAACTTGCTGACCCATCCTTCAATCCCCTCTTCCAAGTCATTAATAAAAATTACAAACAGTAGAGGCCCAAGGACAGAGCCCTGTGGAACTCCACTCACCACTGACTTCCAGGCAGAATATTTTCCTTCTACTACCACACGCTGTCTTCTGTTGGCCAGCCAATTCTGTATCCAGACAGCTAACTTCCCCTGTATCCCATTCCTCCTGACCTTCTGAATGAGCCTACCATGGGGAACCTTATCAAATGCCTTACTGAAGTCCATATACACCACATCCACAGCTCGACCCTCATCAACTTTTTCTAGTCACATCCTCAAAGAACTCGATAAGGTTTGTGAGGCATGACCTGCCCCTCACAAAGCCGTGTTGACTGCATTTAATCAAGCCATGCTCTTCCAGATGGTCATAAATCCTATCCCTCAGAATCCTTTCTAACACCTTGCAGACGACAGACGTGAGACTTACTGGTCTGTAATTGCCGGGGATTTCCCTATTTCCTTTCTTGAAGAGAGGAATTACATTTGCCTCTCTCCAGTCCTCAGGTACGACTCTTTCTTTGACCATTCTCTTATTCCTCACATAAGTGTAAAATGCCTTTGTGTTCTCCCTATTCCCTTCTGCCAAGCCTTTCTCGTGCCCCCTCCTGGCTCTCCTCAGAACATTTTTGAGCTCCTTCCTCGCCTGCCTGTAATCCTCTAGAGCTGAGCTTGACCCTAGCTTCCTCCACCTTATGTAAGCTACCTTCTTCCTTTTGACGAGAAGCTCCACCGCTCTCGTCATCCAAGGTTCCTTTATCTTACCCCTTCTTGCCTGTCTCAGAGGGACGTATTTATTCATCACTCGCAACAACTGTTCCTTAAACAGTCTCCACATGTCTATAGTGCCTTTACCATGGAACACTTGCTCCCAGTCCATGCTTCCTAACTCATGTCTAATCGCATCATAGTTTCCTCTTCCCCAATTAAATATCCTCCCATTTTGCCTAATCCTCTCCTTCTCCATAGCTATGTAGAATGTGAGGCAGTTATGGTCACTGTCACCAAAATGCTCTCCCACCACAAGATCTGATACCTGCCCCGTCTCGTTTCCGAGCACCAAGTCTAGAATGGCCTCTCCCCTCGTCGGCCTGTCAACGTACTGAGTTAGGAAATCCTCCTGAACACACCTTACAAAAACAGCTCCATTCAAATCTTCTGCTTGAAGGAGGTTCCAATCAATATTGGGAAAGTTAAAGTCACCCATTACAACAACCCTACTACATCCACACTTTTCCAAAATCTGCCGACCTATGCTTTCTTCAATCTCCCTGCTGCTATTGGGGGGCCTGTAGTAAACCCCTAACGAGGTGACTACTCCCTTGCTGTTCCTAATTTCCACCCATACTGACTCAGTAGGCAGATCTTCCTCGACAATGGAAGCTTCTGTCGCTGTGATACTCTCTCTGATTAGTAGTGCTATACCCCATCCTCTTTTTCCCCCCTCCCTATTCATTTTAAATGCTCTAAACCCTGGAACATCCAGCAACCATTCCTGCCCATGAGAAACCCATGTCTCTGTTATGGACACAACATCATAGCACCAGGTACTGATCCATGATCTAAGTTCATCACTTTTATTCCTGATACTCCTTTTCTTCTATTATTTCTGTGTATCAAAAACGATAAAGGACCAAGCACTGATCCCTGTGGTACACCACTGGGCATAGGGCTCCAGTTCAACAGCCTTCTACCATCACTCCTGCCTTCTTTATCGGTTTCCCACATGGGACTTTGCCAGAGGCTTAGCTGAAATATACATAAACTCATTGATTGTTCTACCCTCAATTGCACACCTGCTCATGTCCTCAAAAAGGTCAATCAAATTTGTTCGGCATGACCTCCCTCCGATAAAACCATACTGACTCTCCCTGATCAAGCCTTGCCTCCCAAACTGACGATTAATTCTCTTCTTCTCTTCGCTAATTTGCTTCTCCAATAGCTTCCTTATCACTGATGTGAGACTCGCTGGTCTATAATTCCCTGCTGTATTGTTACTCATCTTGAAGAGAGGAACTGGTTTAGCTGCCACCCTCCCCACCCCGCCCAGCCCTCTGTTATACCAGTTAAATTCCATGCACAGCTCACACCAGGATGTCGCTTTTCTCTCTTGCACTGTGCAGCATCTCCATTAACCTACGTTTTCCAGCAGAGCGCCCAGTGAGGAGGTAGTCTTCATGAATCCACCTGAGTGGGGTATGCCTAGCTTGCAGTTGGCATTATTCAGTACACACTCTGGCCATCTTGCCATTCTGTGTTACTGCAATATCATGTTAGCACATCCATTGTCGCTGTTACAAGAAAGATATTTGAGTTATATTTTTTTAAAAGTAGATGGAGTCAAAGCTCAAGATCCTTCAGAAGAGTTCTGCATTACTGTATTTTGCCTTAATTCATGAACTTTCTCATTCCTTTTTCAGCTTTAGTGTAGCATTTGCATTGCTTTATCCCTTGTAAATTATCAGGATCATTTGTTATAATTTGTTCATCTATTTCACTGATAATGCTGTTGTCTTCCCTTTTAAATCTAACTCAAAATTAATCTCAATTATTTTCTCAAGTATAATGCCAATTACTTAGCTGGCCTCCAAATAGTTATCTTCCATTATTCCTTCTTGAATGCACTTCTTTTAACTGAGAAAGCTCCCTGGTTACACATGAAGCTATGTCTACCTCATGGAAAAAAAATAAAATGCAAATATAAGAGAAGGCAGGGATTAACGTTTCTGATACAGTTCCTGAGAATGGGCCACAAACTGTTTGCTCAGAAATACTCTGATATGACTGTCCTGTCTGAAGCTCATATGAATGCCACACCCATAAACTGTCAGATAAACTTTACAAACAGGGAGAGACTTAACTACAAGAAAAAAGACACCTCATGCAGAGATATCTGTTTTACCTTCCAGGAATACACATAAAAGTAGAGACTAACAACTGACAGCAGCACTACTGTCTTGGGTGTGGACTTGAGTGCTTTGAGAGTTACAGAATTGAGAAAAGCCATTTTAAACACCCCAGCACTACAGGTAAAACAAAGAGAAAAACTCCATCTCCCATGCTGAGTGCGAGAATTCATTCACTGTCGAAGGGAATCAGAACAACAGAATTTCTGTCAACTTATAGATCCATGCATCTCAAAATTGTCTTCTCAGTTGCCAATGTTAATGCTATCAGTGCCATCCAATATAGGTACAATGTCATCGTATTCATTCTTCACAAGCAATTCAGAGATTGATCCACATTTTTTTTGTTTATTTTTATCTTTTTGGACTCAGCTCTTCTCTAATCTGTGTGTATGTATGTTGCATATCATTTTTGTTTGTGTTTAGTAGTCAATAAACTCCTGTTGATTCAAGAAAGCCTGGTTAAAATGATTCCTTTTAAGACATAGTCATGTTTGGTCCAAGAGAAAGGTATTCACAAGTGAAGGAATTCTTTCAAAATTAACTTCTTTTGACCAACCGAGCAAAAGATTGGTGGATGACCAAGGGGGCCCAGTTTATCCCTGCTCACGTGTGAGATTATCATTTGGAGTATTTTGTCTGGAACTGTAACAAATTGAGATCCTCACCTGGGAACTATTTATAATAATCAGAAGGTGTGACTGTTGCAGTGTGAGGGTTTGCACAATGAAGCTATGCATACAATTGGAGACTAGATAAGGCAGACATTATACTTGAGAAAACTCTCCTGTAACATCGTCCTATATAGTTTCTACATTTTGCAGACACTGACCATCAGGCCTCCTGTGTAGCTCCAGTTTCTTTACAGTTTAATTTCTGGCAGCAAAATGAAAAAAGTGTTTAGTACAGTGATAATTGGAACTGCAGATGCTGGAGAATCCAAGATAATAAAATGTGAGGCTGCTGAAGGTGTTTAGTACACTTGCCTTTATTAGTCAGTGCATTGAGTAGAGGAGTTGGAAGGTCATTTTGCACTGTACAGGACATTAGTTAGGTTACTTATAGAATATTGTGCTCCGCCCTGGTCTCCATGATGTAGAAAAGATGTTGTGAAACTTGAAAGAGATCTGACTTGAAAGTATGTTGCTAGGGTTGGAGGATTTGAGCTATAAGGACAGGTTGAATAGGTTGGGCCTATTTTCCCTGAAACATCGCAGGTTGAATGGTGACCTTATAGATGTTTATAAAATCTTGAGGGGCATGGACAGGGTGAGTAACTAAGGTCTTTTTCCTAGGGTAGGGGAGCTCAAAAAGAGAGGCCATAGGTTTGAGGTGACAGGGAAAGGTATAAAGGGATCTGAGGGGAAATGTTTTTATACAGAGCATGGTGCATGGATGGAATGAGCTGCCAGAAGGTAGTGATGGAGTCTGTAACAATTGCAATGTATAAAATGAGTCTGGAGGGGTAAATGATAGGAAGTGTTTGGGGGGATTTGGGCCAAATGCTGGCAGATGGGATTGGATTAATGTAGGATATCTGGCCAGCCTTGCATAACATTTTAGTAATTATCCAGTTTGAACAAAGATTCTGATCCAACTCTGTCAAACTAGGGAATGCTGGAAACACTCATTGAGGCAGGCAGCATCTGTGGAGACAAAGTTAATGTTTTAGATCAACACTTTTTCCTTGGGTCTGTGCTTACTGATGAACACTAATAGCTTTAATTCACATCACTGTGGAAGCAGTGCAGCACCATACCATACTAAGAGGTCTGTTTCCAGTTGTTCATAGTTCCATCTGAAGATCGGGCTTGTCATATTTTGTTCAGTACAAAATTCTGCATTCTATAGTTCACTCTTCTGCTGTTTACTGCACTTTATTGATGAAACAGCTCATTATGCATAGAGTCAGAAGATCATAGAGTCATGCAACAGGTTCTTCAGCCCATCAAATTTGTGCTGACCTATCTGAACTAATCCAGTGCTTGGTCCATAGCCTTGAAAGTTACGACATTTCAAGTGCTCGTCCAAGTGCTTTTGGAAGGTTGTGAGGCTTCCTGCCTCGACTACCCTGGCAGGCAGTGCATGCAGGACCTCCTCCACTCTCTGGGTAAAAATCTTTTTCTAGGGGAGGTGAGGGCCGAATGCTATTATCACTGGACTGTTAATCCAGAGACCCAGATAATATTCCAGAAATAAGATAATAAAATGTGAGGCTGGATGAACACAGCAGGCCAAGCAGCATCTCAGGAGCACAAAAGCTGACGTTTCAGGCCTAGACCCTTCATCAGAGAGGGGGATGGGGAGAGGGAACTGGAATAAATAGGGAGAGAGGGGGAGGCGGACTGAAGATGGAGAGTAAAGAAGATAGGTGGAGAGGAGAGTATAGGTGGGGAGGTAGGGAGGGGATAGGTCAGTCCAGGGAAGACGGACAGGTCAAGGAGGTGGGATGAGGTTAGTAGGTAGATGGGGGTGCGGCTTGGGGTGGGAGGAAGGGATGGGTGAGAGGAAGAACCGGTTAGGGAGGCAGAGACAGGTTGGACTGGTTTTGGGATGCAGTGGGTGGGGGGGAAGAGCTGGGCTGGTTGTGTGGTGCCGTGGGGGGAGGGGACGAACTGGGCTGGTTTAGGGATGCAGTAGGGGAAGGGGAGATTTTGAAACTGGTGAAGTCCACATTGATACCATTAGGCTAAAATAGTATCAGAGATGATGGGAACTGCAGATGCTGGAGATTCCAAGATAATAAAATGTGAGGCTGGACGAACACAGCAGGCCAAGCAGCATCTCAGGAGCACAAAAGCTGACGTTTCGGGCCTAGACCCTTCATCAGAGAGGGGGATGGGGGGAGGGAACTGGAATAAATAGGGAGAGAGGGGGAGGCGGACCGAAGATGGAGAGTAAAGAAGATAGGTGGAGAGAGTGTAGGTGGGGAGGTAGGGAGGGGATAGGTCAGTCCAGGGAAGACAGACAGGTCAAGGAGGTGGGATGAGGTTAGTAGGTAGCGGGGCAATGGGAGAGAGATTCCCTGAGGTTGGTCCAGAGGGAATCTCTCTCCCATTGCCCCAACCTCAGGGAATCTCTTTCCCATTGCCCCGCTACCTACTAACCTCATCCCACCTCCTTGACCTGTCCGTCTTCCCTGGACTGACCTATCCCCTCCCTACCTCCCCACCTACACTCTCTCCACCTATCTTCTTTACTCTCCATCTTCGGTCCGCCTCCCCCTCTCTCCCTATTTATTCCAGTTCCCTCCCCCCATCCCCCTCTCTGATGAAGGGTCTAGGCCCGAAACGTCAGCTTTTGTGCTCCTGAGATGCTGCTTGGCCTGCTGTGTTCGTCCAGCCTCACATTTTATTATCTTAGAATCTCCAGCATCTGCAGTTCCCATCATCTCTGATACTATTTTAACCTCACTGCAAAGCCTCTTCCAGGGATGCCTAACCTGAAGAAGTTACCCTCCTCCCTCCGGACCAACCTCAGGGAATCTCTCTCCCATTGCCCCGCTACCTACTAACCTCATCCCACCTCCTTGACCTGTCCGTCTTCCCTGGACTGACCGATCCCCTCCCTACCTCCCCACCTACACTCTCTCCACCTATCTTCTTTACTCTCCATCTTCGGTCCGCCTCCCCCTCTCTCCCTATTTATTCCAGTTCCCTCCCCCCATCCCCCTCTCTGATGAAGGGTCTAGGCCCGAAACGTCAGCTTTTGTGCTCCTGAGATGCTGCTTGGCCTGCTGTGTTCGTCCAGCCTCACATTTTATTATCTTGATACCATTAGGCTGCAGGGTTCCCAGGCGGAATATGAGTTGCTGTTCCTGCAACCTTCGGGTGGCATCATTGTGGCACTGCAGGAGGCCCATGATGGACATGTCATCTAGAGAATGGGAGGGGAAGTGGAAATGGTTTGCGACTGGAAGGTGCAGTTGTTTGTTGCGAACTGAGCGGAGGTGTTCTGCAAAGCGGTCTCCAAGCCTCCGCTTGGTTTCCCCAATGTAGAGGAAGCCACACCGGGTACAGTGGATGCAGTATACCACATTGGCAGATGTGCAGGTGAACCTCTGCTTAATGTGGAATGTCATCTTGGGGCCTGGGATAGGGGTGAGGGAGGAGGTGTGGGGGCAAGTGTAGCATTTCCTGCGGTTGCAGGGGAAGGTGCCGGGTGTGGTGGGGTTGGAGGGCAGTGTGGAGCGAACAAGGGAGTCACGGAGAGAGTGGTCTCTCCGGAAAGCAGACAGGGGTGGGGATGGAAAAATGTCTTGGGTGGTGGGGTCGGATTGTAAATGGCGGAAGTGTTGGAGGATGATGCGTTGTATCCGGAGGTTGGTAGGCTGGTGTGTGAGAACGAGGGGGATTCTCTTTGGGCGGTTGTGGCGGGGGCGGGGTGTGAGGGATGTGTTGCGGGAAATACGGGAGACGCGGTCAAGGGCGTTCTCGACCACTGTGGGGGGAAAGTTGCGGTCCTTAAAGAACTTGGACATCTGGGATGTGCGGGAGTGGAATGTCTTATCGTGGGAGCAGATGCGGCGGAGGCGGAGGAATTGGGAATAGGGGATGGAATTTTTGCAGGAGGGTGGGTGGGAGGAGGTGTATTCTAGGTAGCTGTGGGAGTCGGTGGGCTTGAAATGGACATCAGTTACAAGCTGGTTGCCTGAGATGGAGACTGAGAGGTCCAGGAAGGTGAGGGATGTGCTGGAGATAGCCCAGGTGAACTGACGGTTGGGGTGGAAGGTGTTGGTGAAGTGGATGAAGTGTTCGAGCTCCTCTGGGGAGCAAGAGGCGGCGCCGATATAGTCATCAATGTACCGGAGGAAGAGGTGCGGTTTGGGGCCTGTGTAGGTGCGGGGTAAGGCCCTCCGCTTCTTCCTGTCCCACAGGCCCGACCAGTCCCGCTCCACCGACACTCTCATCCGCCTAGCTGAACTCGTCCTCACCCTCAACAACTTCTCTTTTGACTCCTCCCACTTCCTACAGACTAAGGAGGTGGCCATGGGCACCCGCATGGGCCCCAGCTATGCCTGCCTCTTTGTAGGTTACGTGGAACAGTCCCTCTTCCGCACCTACACAGGCCCTAAACCCCACCTCTTCCTCCGGTACATTGATGATTGTATCGGCGCCGCCTCTTGCTCCCCAGAGGAGCTCGAACAGTTCATTCACTTCACCAACACCTTCCACCCCAACCTCAAGTTCACCTGGGCCATCTCCAGCACATCCCTCACCTTCCTGGACCTCTCAGTCTCCATCTCAGGCAACCAGCTTGTAACTGATGTCCATTTCAAGCCCACCGACTCCCACAGCTACCTAGAATACACCTCCTCCCACCCACCCTCCTGCAAAAATTCCATCCCCTATTCCCAATTCCTCCCCCTCCGCCGCATCTGCTCCCACGATAAGACATTCCACTCCCGCATACCCAGATGTCCAAGTTCTTTAAGGACCGCAACTTTCCCCCCACAGTGGTCGAGAACGCCCTTGACCGCGTCTCCCGCATTTCCCGCAACACATCCCTCACACCCCGCCCCCGCCACAACCGCCCAAAGAGGATCCCCCTCGTTCTCACACACCACCCCACCAACCTCCGGATACAACGCATCATCCTCCAACACTTCCGCCATTTACAATCTGACCCCACCACCCAAGACATTTTTCCATCCCCACCCCTGTCTGCTTTCTGGAGAGACCACTCTCGCCGTGACTCCCTTGTTCGCTCCACACTGCCCTCCAACCCCACCACACCCGGCACCTTCCCCTGCAACCGCAGGAAATGCTACACTTGCCCCCACACCTCCTCCCTCACCCCTATCCCAGGCCCCAAGATGACATTCCACATTAAGCAGAGGTTCACCTGCACATCTGCCAATGTGGTATACTGCATCCACTGTACCCGGTGTGGCTTCCTCTACATTGGGGAAACCAAGCGGAGGCTTGGAGACCGCTTTGCAGAACACCTCCACTCGGTTCGCAATAAACAACTGCACCTCCCAGTCGCAAACAATTTCCACTCCCCCTCCCATTCTCTAGATGACATATCCATCATGGGCCTCCTGCAGTGCCACAATGATGCCACCCGAAGGTTGCAGGAACAGCAACTCATATTCCGCCTGGGAACCCTGCAGCCTAATGGTATCAATGTGGACTTCACCAGTTTCAAAATCTCCCCTTCTCCTACTGCATCCCTAAACCAGCCCAGTTCGTCCCCTCCCCCCACTGCACCACACAACCAGCCCAGCTCTTCCCCCCCACCCACTGCATCCCAAAACCAGTCCAACCTGTCTCTGCCTCCCTAACCGGTTCTTCCTCTCACCCATCCCTTCCTCCCACCCCAAGCCGCACCCCCATCTACCTACTAACCTCATCCCACCTCCTTGACCTGTCCGTCTTCCCTGGGCTGACCTATCCCCTCCCTACCTCCCCACCTATACTCTCCTCTCCACCTATCTTCTTTACTCTCCATCTTCGGTCCGCCTCCCCCTCTCTCCCTATTTATTCCAGAACCCTCTCCCCATCCCTCTCTCTGATGAAGGGTCTAGGCCTGAAACGTCAGCTTTTGTGCTCCTGAGATGCTGCTTGGCCTGCTGTGTTCATCCAGCCTCACATTTTATTATCTTGGAATTCTTCAGCATCTGCAGTTCCCATTATCTCTGATATTCCAGAAACCCTGGTTCTAATCCCACCACAGCAGATGGTGGAATTTGAATTCAATGAATATCTGGAATTAAGAATCTAATGATGATCATGAATCCATTGTCAATTGTCAGAAAAGCCCATCTGGTTTATTAATGTCAATTAGGGAAGGAAACTGCCATCATCACCTGGTTGGGCCTACATCTGACTCCAGACCCACAGCAATGTGGTTGACTCTTAACTGCCCTCTGGGCAATTAGGAATGGGCAATAAATGCTTCCCTAGCCAGCGACGTCCCCATCCCGTGAATGAATAAAGGAAAATAAAAACCCTCCCACCATTTAGCCTCAAATTGCACCATCTTGTTACTGACTCTTCAACTAAGGGGAACTACTGTTTCCTAAGCCATTTTATAGACACGCCTCTGTCTAATGCCAAGAGGACAATGCAGATTTGATTTTGAGCAGCTAACATGATCTTTTTTTCCCAAATGTGGGATGTGGACATGGCTGGAAAGACAAAAATTGATTGCCCATCCTTAATTGTCCTTTCGAAGGTAGTGCTGAGCCAACTTCCTGAATAGTGGTGGTCCTTGTGTTAAAGGTCACCCACTGTGATGTTAGGGAAGGAGGGAGGGACGGAGTCCTAGGATTTTATCCCAGTGACAGTAAAGGGACAACACAGTTCAGGGTTAGTGTGGTGCAAGACTTGGAGGGGAATTTGCAGATAGGTGTGTTCCAAACTATCTTCTGCTTTTCTCCTGCTAGGCGGTAGAGATCACAGGTTGGTAGGTGCGTTGAAAGGACCTTTATTGAGTTTCTGCCGTGCACCTTGTAGATGGTAAATAGATTGGGCTGATAGTCAGACCATTGAATTCTTAAGGCTGTGGGTGGAATGCTGATCAAGCGAGCTGTTTTGGCCTGGGTAGCGTTGGGTTTTTTGAGTGTTGTTGAAGTTCTATTAATGCAGGCAAGCGAAGAATACTGCACACACTCCTGATTTGTGTCTGGATATGAAAAGTTAGGACGGGGAGAGTTAATACTTTCACAGTTCTGCCACGTTGAAATATAAACAGTGATGTTCCTTTTGAGAAGAGAAATAACTCAGTGAGACATTTAATCTAGTCATTAACATTTTGCATTATAAGCCTTAATATATAAATCTATGCTCTGTGTGCGTATGTGTGTGCGAAGCTGTTAAGACATTATCTTGCAACTGTAAAAAGAGAGAACATGAATATTTATAATGAGTGGGTAGGAGTGATTACATGGACATAATCTCATTGAAGAGTTTGAATGACGTAACCACAAGATGAGATTTTCACTCTAGGTGTAACTGTTCATGTTTTTTGAAAGAATTGTCATATATATTTATTCTCCAATCAAATAAATTCAATCTACTGAAGGAAGGAACGCTGTTCTGTGTAGATTTTTAATCAGCTACATTATATAATTTGCAGCACTCAGGGACTGACAGACAATGTCCAGGTATTCATTACACCCACAATCAACAGCAGGCTTGCTTTCTTTAAAAACAATATTTGTTGATTTTATTTTGGAAGATAAGTGCACATTTATCCAGCAATAGATTCATTGACTTGTTTTATGTGCCTGTAGCCACAGAAATACTGCAGGAAAATCAAGACAGTACAGGATAAATAGCTGTAAACTGTGCCTCAAGCACATAGATTTTAAAAAGTACCTAGATACATAAACATGCATAAAATAGATTAGAGGGATAGAAAGTAAGAAAGAAAGAAAGAAAGAAAGATAGATAGATAGATAGATTGCTCGATAGATCGATAGATAGATAGATAGATAGAAAGATAGAAGTGATGGATACTGAATATGGAGAAATAGATAGTTGATGACTAGATAATAGATGGCTAAATAAACAGATATATAGAAAATATGCTTCTCAAACAGAACAAAATATTACTATTTACGCAATAATTGCATTGATACATACCTATCAATGCATCACAACATAATTATTGACAGAATGTTAAACTCAAATTCAGGGTTATATTCTTCACACATGAGGAATGATGGATTTATTGACTTGTGTGTATTTCTGCTGCTCGTGTCCTGAAGGCCTAAGTTATCCAGTGTCTAGCAGCAGCCTGCCAGCCGGGGTTTCCATGGTAACAGGCTCCATCTGGATCTGGGCAGTTACTAGGCAGCGGAGGAGACAAGCAGCATCAGCAGCAGCAACATGGCTCTCATCCCCTCCCAGGTCCTGAGGGTTGCTATCCTGCTCTCCTACCTCTCCATCCTCTGCAATTTCAAAGCCCTCGACATCCCAGCTCACCAAACATACGGCGGCAGCTGGAAATTCCTAACATTCATAGACCTGGTAAGTCATGAAGAGACTAAAGTCCTGATTATTATTCTATGGCGTCGCTGCTGCTATTTCTTTCTTCTTCCTCTTTGCTAAACGCAGCTACCACCGCCCCCCCCCCCCCCCACAGTTACACACAGACACTAGAAAAAAACCCGCTCAATGAATACTATTTCTCATTTAATGTGGGTGTTTGTTCCCCTCTCTCCCTCTGCTAACACAAAACAACATCTTCAGGACCATTGTCATTCATGAAAGGGAGAGGTTTAATTTTGTGTCTTGACATCTCAAGTCTAATTTTATGAATTTCAATCCTTTGCATTGTGTGATTAGGCTAGCTCACAGCCTGAACAGTTTAAATTCCTCTCCACTGGTGTTAAGAACTGAAAACCACTGCTCTGCATTTGGGGAAGGTAATGCCCATTCATTTTCAAAAGACAATGTGACAGGGATTTTGCTTCAGCAGGAAACATTTTGCAACCTTAGTTTCTATTATTTTCACAGTGTTTCCACAAAGGTTTAGGGGTACGGTTTGCTTATGTAGAGTTTGTGAGGGCATTTATCAATAGGGATGTGGACAGTGTTGAACATGAAAGGTACAGTCAGGCTTTCAGAATTGGTGTTTTGTTGGTCGCTAGTGCTGAATGATTGGTCTACTCCTACTCAAATGTTACAGGGTCAAAACAGGATTTCTGTACCTGTGATGACTGCGGATTGCGTCCCTGATGTCCTCTCTGTCAGCCTCCCCCTTTGATATTTTGCCCTGCTATTTACAATGATCTTGTTTCATGCGTATTAACAATGGAGAGGATCCAGAGTGAGTGATCCTTTTTGTCTGTTCTTCATGGTGGGAGGTGATTGACAGGGTATATACGCACTGTAGTGATCAGTCGCCATTGATTGAATGCATAGAGACCTCAGCACAAAACAATATCTGTAAGTCACATGAATCACCCACTCTATATGCAAGCAGAATAGTGGAATATGTAAATAATAAATGGGAAGAGCAGAACATTAAAGGACAGCCTTATCATTACAGCGATAGTCCACTGCATCTTAATGATAGTGCATCTTCAACTGTCACTAAAATCTTGGCTGCTAAGTAACAACAAGGGCTTACATTCACACAGGCTTCTGTACATTTACCAAAACACTGGGGCATTCATGCCATTTATCTGGGCACAATTTCTGCTTTCTGCTTCACGGTGATGTCAAAGTTGTGTTGTAAATATGGGCCAGGGCCTATTCTGATTTTGGAAATAATGATAAAGAGCCCCCTGGAGGCCACAACAAACTGAATGGATTCCAATTCAATGCCAAACTCGAGTTTAAATCGTATTCGGTGGATCCTGTAAGAATTGCTGAACACACTTTCTTTTAAAAATAAAGCATCCTCAGAATTGATTCAACCATCCAGAGAACTGAGACCCACAATTTTAAGGGAAGATCTTAGAGATGAGTTGGCACACATGCGGTTGGACGTGTGTGGACTGGGGGATATTGGGAGTTTGACTAGACAATGCAGTGGGCAGGTCTGGAATTGATAGATGGCACATGGTGTCAGACCAGTGATGGCAGGATAAGTGGATGAGCATCACCCTCAGCATTCTATCATTGATTGGGTATGTGTTTGCTCGTTTAAGATGCAAATGCATTTTTATAATGATTTTATTTGTTCCTGTTATCCCTGACTTTGTCCAAGTAAATGTCCTGGCACTACTTATTTCAAACATGCACAATAGCAATTCTAGAAGAAATACACTTCTTAAGTTATCAATTGAGTTCTGAATCTATGGGCAGTACCATCTTGGTGAAGCAAGCTGTTTGTTAAAAAGCTGGAGTTGTGAATAAGTACTCTCGCTTCCAAAGCCCAAAAGAGCAGAGCATTAGGAATGAAGGTTAAACTACCACATCATTGAGCAGTTGTTGAGGCAGTTCATAACGGAATAGCTCCTGAGGGAGTTTCAAGGAAATGTTGTGAAAAGTGAACAATTGAAATCTCTTGTGGAGTTTGAATGAGATTTAGAGACCCCAATGTCATTAATGTCTGAGAAATATTGGAAACTGCCACAACTGTTTTGATGTGATCTATGTACTACTTGTCATCAATTTTCTGTCTGTAACTAAAGTTGCCTTATGTTAATTTGGGGTTTTTAGAATATGTTATATCGATCTTTACACAGTCGAAACTTTTCTTTTGTCAATAACCATTTCTCTTTTATTTGACTACGTTTCATGTGCTCTAGATTTGTTATTCTTTCTTTGTCCTAAGAAACCTGGGTGCCTCTTTTCTAATACTGAATCAGTCTGAAGTTGATATATTTGGCTCAGCCATCACCTTGGTTAAATTTTGAAATTCATTATGAACAGTAGAGGGGTAGGAGTAGGAAGGAGTAGGTGCAACCCTCAAACCTTGGTCGTAACACAAAGTTTCAAAGTGATAATCTCTGGTTTATATTCTGCTGATTTCACAATATAAACCAAAAGAATGACATCGCTTTGTTAATTGCTCTCTCAGAATGACTCGGTATGGTAAGTGTTGAGTTTGCTTTCACTCCCACTTCCCTTTTAACTTCCCTCCTTATCATACCATCTTCTGTTATAATATTAACACTTTTCACTAATCTTTTTCAGTGAACTTTATCTGTCATGATTCTCCAATTTGCAGGGTTTGTCCAAATCCTTTCGTAGTGTTTCTATTGCTATATCAGATTTTCTTTGTTCACTTTTCTGAGTCAGGTTCATTTATATAGATTGAGAGCAGTCAGGGACCTGGGACAAATCTCCATTCCTTCCAGTGAGCAAAACTTTGACTCACTATCCTTCTTTTAATAGATACCGTGGAGCTTCCTCTTTTCAATCAACTCGATATCCAGCTCCAAATTCTACTTATAGCCAGCCAATGCTCTCAGACACTGTGGCAGCCTTTCCTATAGGAGGTTGACAGTACATGTAACTCAGTTGGTCACACTATGAGCCAAAGGTTTGAGCTGGGAGGCCTGGATTCTGGTTTCACCTGATCCAGAGATGTGTGATCCCATCACTGAACAGGTTAATTAGGAAAAGAGAAGTCTAAGACCTTGGATTAAACTCTACATGTCTTTCACCATTGTTTCAAACTATTACTTGAGTGGCCATACTGAAAAACAGTTTTATTTCTTTGATTCCAGTGCAACATGAGTCTTGCACACGATCTTGTCTTTAGAGCAAAAAATATTCCATTGGAACTATTCAATTTTAACATTCCAGAATGTCTTTGAGAAATAAAAAAATACTTGAACTTATTCCTTTCACAAGCTCAGGTCACCTACTCCCCTTGAATGAATAAAACAGACAGCCAGCTTACTGCTTTATAGACAATGCAGAACTTTTAAAGTGTTGTCATTTTTCTAACCAAAGCATGAGGGCAACCAATTTGCACAGAGCAAGTTCCCCTAGGTAGCAGCAAAAACAGAAGTTTGCTGGAAAAGCTCAGCAGGCCTGGTAGCATCTGCAGTGAGGAATCAGAGTTAACATCTCCGATCCAGTGAACTTCCCTCAGGACACCCCAAAATAGCAATGAGATAAATGATGAGGTAAACTGTGATCTTGCTTGAGAGATGAATACTGAGCCAGAAACTGCGGATAGACTTCCTGCTTGTCTTCGAAATGACGATACGGGATTTCTATTAATTTCACCCGAGACAGCAGGTGTGCTGTCAGCTTAATGCCTCCTTTGAAAGATGAGATCAGGCTCCAGCCACACCCTAATGCCACTTGGAGCTGCCATCTTGAACTTTCATAGTCAAGTCTCTGAAGTGGAATCTGAACACAATGTGTCACAACAGCCTCTCCAAAAAACGGAACACATTACAAACCACAGGAATAGGGGGGTCTTGAATCCAAGCCACAAGATCCCTCAGGTGACAGTCTTTTGGCTGACTCAAATTATTCATCTTCCACAACAAAGATATTCTTAAAAAAAGTTTCATAGCTTAAACACGCAGGTGTACAGCCCTCTGCATTGTTTTAGAAATCTGTCTGTCACGAAATGTAGGCTTACCCATTCTGCCACCTGTCCCTTCATTACACTGAAGTAAGGCACTAGATTGCTGTACCTGTGCTTCCTCAATAGGATAGATTCTTAAATATTTCAATGCAAATGCATAAAGGGTGATAACTGTTGGTCCGTAAGACCATAAGATATAGGACCAGGATTAGGCCATTCAGCCCCTCGAGCTTCACAATATTAAATAAGATCATAAAAACCAAAAGAACTGTGGATGCTGTAAATCAGGAACAAAAACAAAGTTGCTGGAAAAGCTCAGCGGGTCTGGCAGCATCTGTGAAGGAGAAAACAGAGTTAATGTTTCAGGTCCAGTGACCCTTCTTCAGAACTGAGGAAGGTTCTGAGGAAGGGTGACCAGACACGAAACGTTATCTCAGCTTTCTCCTTCAATAAGATCATGGTTGGTCTGAAACTCCTCACATATACAACCCTGCCCTTTCCCCACAACTTCTGATTCCCTTATTGGTCAAGAATCCATTTATCTCAGCCTAAAATAGCTCTTGGTGGCAAGGAGTTCCAAAGACTGACAACCTTCCGAGAGAAGAAATTCCCCCTCATCACATGAGGGTTGCTGGCTGGGTCAGCATTTCTTGCCCATTTCTAGTTCCCCTTGAAAAGGTGGTGGTGAGCTGCCTTCTGGAACCACTGCAGTTCACGTGCTGTAGGTTACCCATGATGCCCGTAGGGAGGGAATTCCAGGATTTTGACCCACCCACAGTTAAGGAACAGTGACATATTTCCAGGACAGGAGGGCGTGGCTTGGAGGGGAATTTGCATGAGGTGGTGTTCTTATGTTTCTGCCGCCCTTGTCCTTCTGGAAGAACAGCGCCTTCTCAACCCACAACCATTTGTGGGTTTGGAAGGTGCTAAGAATTTTTGGTGAATTGCTTCAGCGCATCTTATAGATAGTGCACGCTGCTGCTACTAAGCATCACTGATGAGGAGAGTGGATGTTCGTAGATGTGAAGCCAATCATCTGAATGGTGTCACACTTCTTGAGTGTTTTTAGAGCTTCACCCATTCAGGGCAAGTGGGGAGTATTCTATCACATTCCTGACTTCTGCCTTGTAGATGGTGGATAGGCTTTGGGCCATCAGGAGGGGAGTTACTTGCCACAGTGTTCCTAACCTCTGACCTGCTCTTGCAGCCACTGTGTTTATGTGGTGAACGTTCCTTCATAAAGTGGCTAAGGACATTGAGTACCAACCTGCAAATCCCTCCAACACACATAAACGGCAATTGGTCAGAGCAGGAGAGTTTCCTTGTCAGCTGCATGATGAGGAGGAAATTGGAGCTTCTATCATCACCATCCAAAGTTCCAAACTGCAACATACATGTTAAATGTGCAGGTTCCCATAGCAACTTGAGCTCGCTGAATGATTGTAGCTCATCGTTACTACAGGATTGGGATAATAACGCTGCGGATGTGATAATTAATTGCAAAAAATTGGAAGCTACTTAAGGGAGTCATTGTAACACATTAGATCAAAGCCGATTTGGGCTTACAACAAGGAGGGATGAAGCAATTCATTAAAAGTGTTGTAAGTGCCACTTTAATATGCATTGTGCAGGTTAACATTTCCATCACTCCACACAAGCAAAGGCTGATTACTGCATTAGCATGTTAGACTGCTTTGAACATTTGCCTCTGTCCAGCTCCCACTGAACCCCCAGCACTTGCATTAGATGGACAGATGTGGAAAGGGATGGCGAGAGCATCAGTTCCTTTAGAATTTTTTCAGAGCCAGCTCCAGTAACTTGAATGGCTCTGTGCGTGGGCAGAGAAATCAAGTCTGAGCCATGAAAACGTCACTGGACTATCATTTGAGTTGCTTACACCTCTACCTCATTGCTGTGTAGCTGTTGATGCCGTAGGACAATAACTGAATTAAACTCAATGAAAATGTTTGGAAAGACGTACCAAAGGGACACAGATTTTTAAACATCTGTTTTGCATGAAACCCAGCAATGTTGAGCAGATATATTTAATTTTGTATCTTGTCTACTTTCTGCAACTTTTTTAGACTGTCTAAAATCCATGATATCAAAACCTATTTCTGTTTAAAAGCACCTGGATTCCAAGCATATTTTCAGATTTTTTTTAAACTGCATGCACAAGCCTCAACTTCAAATCCAGTTATTTTAATTCACTTTTCACCATCTGTATTTGTGAATTTTAACGTTACTTAATAAGTGCTGCCATTTCAGCACTGCCTCAGGGAATGCTTCATCCATTTTGTAATAGCGTCAGTTTAAAGTAATCCCAGGTATGATACATAAGGACATAACAAAAATAAACTAGAATCAGCCATATGTGATAATGGGAACTGCAGATGCTGGAGAATCCAAGATAACAAAGTGTGAAGCTGGGTGAACACAGCAGGCCAAGCAGCATCTCAGGAGCACAAAAGCTGACGTTTCGGGCCTAGACCCTTCATCAGACGGCATGATGAAGGGTCTAGGCCGGAAACGTCAGCTTTTGTGCTCCTGAGATACTGCTTGGCCTGCTGTGTTCATCCAGCTCCACACTTTGATATCTTAGAATTGGCCATATGACCCTTTCAAGCCTGTTGTATCATTCAGTACAATTCAGCCTAATCTTCACCTATCCTCATATCCTTTAATTCGTGTAATAGTCAAATATCTATCAATCAATATCTTGCAACAAACTCAGCAAATGGGCAAACATTGCTTTCTGGGCTACAGAATCATAAAGATTCATAATGACTTCAGTGGAAGAAATTTCTCCTCATCTCAGGCCAACAACAATATTCTGAGACAAAAATCGAAGTTGCTGGAAAAGCTCAGCGGCTCTGGCAGCATCTGTGAAGAAAAAAAATCAGAATTAATGCTTTTGATCTGTTGACCCTTCCTTGGAAGATTTTCCTTCACAAAATCTGCCAAACCTGCTGAATTTTTCCAGCAACTTCCGTTTTTGTTCCTGATTTGCAGCATCTGCAGTTCTTTTGGTTTTTAACAATAGTCTGAGACTGTGCCCCTGTGTTCCAGTCTCCCCGGGCACAGAGAACAATTTTTCAATATCCTGTTGAACCTCTGAAGAAGTTTCTGTCTTTCAGTGAGAAATGTTTCATTATTCTAAATTCCAGACCATCAGATCCTGATTTACTCAATCTCCCCTCATTCCCAGTACCAGTCCACTGACCCCTCAAGGCTTTCCTTTCAGGGTAAGGATGACCTTCCTCAGATGAGGACAGCAAAAGGATTGGCAGGGACAGATGTTGTCAGTTCTGCTCCACTGGGTGTAAAAGTGAAACAACTTCCATTGCATGGGAGGAATTTAACATTTTTATAGAATTCCTACAGTGTGAAAGCAGGCCATTTGGCCTGTTGAGTCCACACTGACCCTCCAAAGAGCATCCCACTGAGACCTGCCCCCAACCCTCTCACTGTATTTCCCATTCTAGACACTATGGGAAATTTAGCATGGCCAATCCACCTAACATGCACATCTTTGGGCTGTAGGAGGAAACCCACGCAGACACAGGGAGAATGTGCAAACACCACACAGACAGCCACCTGAGGATAGAATCAAACAAAGATCACTGGTGTTGTAAGGCAGCAGTGCTAAACACTGTGCCACCCCTTAATGCCTTCCCTGTTCCTCCTTGTTGGGAGGGTAGACAATGGCAGCCCTTCCCACTTCCTGCCTCAATCCTATACACAGTTGGAAGAGGCCCAAGGATGGCCAACATGTGACTTGGAATGTGGGGAGCACATGCATGTTTGTTTGTGGGCTCCAGTTATAGAGTCATAGAGTCATACAGCATGGAAACAGACCCTTCAGTCCAACCAGTCTAAACCACCCATGTTCCCGAACTAAACTAGTCCCATCTGCCTGCATTTTGCCCATTTTCCTCCAAACCTTTCCTATTCATGTTCATATCCAAAATGTCTTTTAAATGTTGTAACTGTACCTACATCCAACACTTCCTTTGAGAATACATTCCACTCATGAGCCACTCTCTTTGTAAAAAAAGTTGCCTCTGATGTCTTTTTAAAATCTTTCTCCTTTCACCTTAAAAATATTCCCCCTTTGTTTTGAACTCACCCACCCTTGGGAAAAAATCCTCGCTATTCACTTATTCATGCCCCTTATGATTTTATCACCCTCTATAAGGTCACTCCTCAGCCTCCTACTCTCCAGTGACAAAAGTCTCAAACTATCCAGCCTCTCCTTATATTGCAAACCCTCCATTTCTGCGAACAGCCTGGAAAATCTTTTCTGAACCCTCTTCCAATTTAATAATATCCTTCCTACAACAGGGCAATCAGAGCTCTTCACAATACTCTAAAAGTGGCCTCACCAATATCCCGTACAACCTCAATATGATGTCCCAACTCCTGTACTCAGTGGACTGAGCAATGAAGGCAAGCGTGCTAAATGCCTTCTTCACCACCCTGCCGACCTATGACAGAAATTTAAGAGAACGATGTACCTGAACCCTGAAGTCTCTCGGTTCGACTGAACTACCTCGGGTCCTACCAATAACTGTATCAGTCCTGCCCTTCTTTGTTTTACCAAAATGCAATACATTGCATTTCCCCAAATTAAACTTCATCTGCTACTCAGTTAGATATTGGGGAAGGCTTGTCCCTCATTCAGGAAGTCACTCAGCGCCCGGTTGAGGGACCCAGCATGGAAATGGTAGGTCTTCCACTGACATCCATTCCCTGTCCTTACTTTCATTACTCCGAAGCCCCACCCATCACTGCAATTCCCATTCACACTGTGTGCCTGACTTCATCCATCATCTTTGCCTTTGAGTGGGCAAACAGTACCAGCAGCAATCACTGGCACCTGGTGGAGCTGCTGTTCAATATTACCAATGGCCTCTGATTGGCCAACAGTTGTCAATGGGTGGAGCTCCCATCCTCTGGGTCCTTGGTTGCAGGAATGTCCCATTGCTGGCCTGTCGAGGTTGTGAGTGGCACTTAGTTTGGGAGCCTTTCCCCAGAAGAAGCAATACAGGGCCCCTGCTGCTTCTCCATCTAGCAATCAATACCATTGGTTCCTCCATTAAATGCTACCTTACAAGTGTAACGTTCACCCTGCACCATTGATGTGTGGTCTTTCTAGTGAAATTGGTGATGTCTAATAGGTGCTGGGCATCTTGGGTTTTGCAATGTGCCTATAAAGAGTAAAGGCGTAATGTTAAGAGCAAGATGTAATGAAGGTGGATTTATATTTTGCAGTTATTTTGTGAGTTAAGAAAGGATGTTAAGGCATGTTTAGTTTTATTTTTGAATGGTCTAGTGGGATTGGTGCCTGAAGTCTGGAGTTGCGTTTTGTTTGCATGTGTCTGAATGAGGTGAACGGTTTAGTGCATTATGAACAGAAAGATAAAACCTGCACTGTTCCTCAGTGACAGGGAACCAATGGCACACAGATATAGGCAGAACTTTCCAGACAGGTATGCCATCCAGGGATAATGGGACCTGCAGATGCTGGAGAATTCAAGATAACAAAGTGTGAAGCTGGATGTACACAGCAGGCCAAGCAGCATCTCAGGAGCATAAAAACTGACGTTTCGGGCCTAGACTCTCTCTGATGAAGGGTCTAGGCCCGAAACGTCAGCTTTTGTGCTCGTGAGATGCTGCTTGGCCTGCTGTGTTCATCCAGCTCCACACTTTGTTATCTCAGTTATGCCATCCACATCTATTGTATTCAGAGTGTTATTGTATTCAGAGACCAACAAACACTGGGTTTTGGGAACTCAGGTCATTGCACTGAAGTAAAAGCAATAATGAATGTAGTTTGCAGTTTGTTTTAGTTGTATCAAGGAGGAATAACAGCTGAAGGGGCAAAAAATGTCAAGTTGCAAAAGGAAACTGATGGCAGCTATGCCAACCTCAGCAACAAGCCTCAGTGGAGATCATGGCTTTGTTACTGCACAGAGGTTTGGGTGTTCTTAGGAGATAAAAATATGAGCTTGAATCCTTTTCTGATATTTTTAATTAAATCTTTCTAATCTTTTATATTGTCTCATATGGTATAGTATTTTTTGTGTTTAATAAATGTTTATTTTTTCTTTGTGTTAAAAGTGCAATAGCAGACTCTTGTGAACATGTTCAGGATTTAACAAATTCGGTCAGGATTTTCTCACATGCTTCCAAACTCCAGAGAATACACACAGTTTATTTAATCTCACCTCACTAGATAAGCCTTCTATCACATTAATTAATCTGGTGAACCTTTGTTGTATTGCCTCTATGACAAGTATATTTTACTTGAGGTTAGAAGACCAAACCTCACCAAGACTGTACATAACTGCAATAAGACATCTTTGCTCCTACACTCAATTCCTCCCATAATACAGGTTAATGCAACATAGGGGAGGCAATGGCCTAGTTGTATTATTGCTCGACTGGTAATCCAGAGACCCAGATAACATTCTGGATTCATATCCCACCATGGCAGACATTGGAATTTGAAATCAATAAATATCTGGAATTAAGAATCTAGTGATAACCAGTAATGTGTTGTTGATTGTTGGGTAAAACCCATTTGGTTCATAATGTCTTTAGGGAAGGAAACTGCCATCCCTACCTGGTCTGACCTACATGTGACTCCAGACCCACAGCAATGTGGTTGACTCTCAACTGCCCTCTGCTGCCTAAAATGACATCCTCATCCTGTAAGTGAATAAAGGAACTTTTGGCTCATTAATTGCTGGCTGCACCTTTACCCTAACTTGCAATGACTCATGAATAAGGACATTCAAATTCCTTTGCAGCCTATTTGAGAAATTCCCCCTATTTCTGTTTTCCTACCAAAGTGTATAAGCTCACATTTCTCCACATTGTATTCCATCTACTGAATCCTTGCCTGCTCACTTAGCTTCTCCAAATCATTCTCCTCACAACTCACATTCCTGTTTAGTTTCGGACAACCCTATGGGTTAGCACTTTGTTCTCTTATTACTGACAACTGAGTTTAATTCCAGGTCCAATGACAGTTTAAATATTAAATCTGTGTCAAATGTAAGAGTCAAAATTAAAGCTGGGATCAATTTTGTCTAAAATATTATCACAACGCATGTGATATCTAAGCTTCCTCCAATGTTCAATTGAAGATGAGTTACATATCTCTGTAGGATTATTGACATTTTAAAGACTTAACAGTTCTGATATTAATACGCTTGGATTTAAACACATTTCTTATTAAGATGCGTAAAGGGTATATCATGGGGGAGGGGGTCAATTGACTGGATGGCTGGTTTACAACGTAGGACAAATCAAACATAGAGCCATAGGGTCATACAGCACGAAAACAGACCCTTCGGTCAAACCAGTCCATGCCCATAATCCCAAACTAAACCAGTCCCGCCTGCCTGTTTCTGGCCCACATCCTTCTAAATATTCCCTATTTATGCACTTCTGTAAATGTCTTTTAACTGTTGTAGTTATACCCACATCCAACAATTCCTCAGGAAGATCATTCCACTTGTAAATCACATTCTGTGTGAACAATTTGCACCTCATGTCCTTTCTGAATCTCACCTCCCACCTTGTGCACAGGGCTGACATTACCATGAAGGTCCTATATTCTCAACCTCACCCCTTGTCTGACATGTGGTGACCCTCAGGTTTAACCTCCAGCAGTTGTCTCTCCCCAATTAGAGAACAGTCCTATGGTCCTCTGGTACTGTGGTGACTTTACCTTCACTGTGTGCTAATTCATGGAGTTATCAAAAATCTCAGTGGTAGGCGGTTGCTGTGAATTTTCTTGTGGGTGATATTATGGCCACACATTGGATGTTCCCTGGGAACTGTCTTTGTATCAACCATTTCCACTTCCTCTAATTGGAATTCTTCACCTGCGTTTGTTGATTTCATCTGAGTTCTGAAGAAAAGTCAGACTGAACTCAAAACATTAACTCTGTGGCTCTCTCCACAGATCCTGCCAGAACTGCTGAGTTTCTCCAGCGGCTTACTTTTTAATACTTAATTACATAGTGCTTAGGCTGTCTATTAAAAGGAACTTGGAGTGATTGTGTTGTGGTCAGCCAGGTGGAAATCATTGAATATGAGGTCCCTGATTGGGGATGTTATTCTGGTCCAATCTAGGAGCCCTGGCTGACAGATATAGACAGGAGTGTCAGTGGTTCTGTTCACTATAGGAGCTGGCTCTGAGGGAGCTAGGTAGATGTCTTGTACTATGCATTGTGCTATGCATTTATAAATAAGGAGTGACTTGGTGATTGGATACTGGCATTCATGGAGTAAGTTTAGAACTGAGTTAAAATTCATATGTAAATGCTGCTAGACATTTGTAATTGTTAGAAAGAATGGGGAAAGGCAATATAACTTAATGGATACATTATGAAAAAAAAGTAAAAAAAGCAAAGGGGCCTGAGGCAATACACACACAAATTGTTAGAGGCATAGGATTTTGTTTATTCATTTGTGGGTGTCACTGGCTGGTCAGCATTTCTTGCCCATGCCTAGGTGCCCATGAGTTGGTGTTGGTGAGCTGCCTTCTTGAACTACTACGGCCCTCGCTGTGATGGCCCACAATGCTATTGGGGAGGGAATTTCAGGATTTTGATCCAGTGACAGTGAAGGAACGGCAATATATTTCCAGGTCAGAATGGTGAGTGGCTTGGAAGTGGTGGTGTTCTCATATATCTGCTGCCCTTGCCCTTCTAGATGGAAGTAGACACAAGCATGATGAACTTTTTAGAAAATGCTGTTTTAGGCCCTCTACTTGACTTTTGTATTCAGTTTTAGGGGACCACGCTTTAGAAAGGATATGACATCAGTGAGGACATAGCCAACTGTTTCAAGGATGAGCGATTTCATTTAGAAGGACAAAATGGATATGCTGGGGCATTTCTCTTTTGAGAATGGGAAACTGAGAGGAAACATGATAGAGATATTCAAAATCATGTGTGCTTTTGGCAGAGTAATTAGGGAGAAACTATTCCTGTTAGCGGAAAAGAAGGACAACACCAGTCAAAGCGATTGGCAAAAGAACCAAAGATGACATGAGGAAAAGGTATGGAATTGGACTTGGAATGCACTGCCTGAGAGTGTGGTGGAGACGGATTCAATCTTGCAGTTTCCAGAGGAAATTGGATATTTGTCTAAAAAGAGAACATTTGCAGGACTCCAGGAGTAAGGAGAGGGGAGTGGGATGAGCTGTGTAGCTCTTAACATGGAGCCAGCACAGAACTGAACAGGCTGAAAGGCCTCCTTCTCCACTGTAACCATTCAATACAATATGAAATCTTGGGATTTAGAAATGGTTTTCAGGTAATGTATTTCACCCAGTTTTACTCCGTCAGATTCTTGATGAAATGTCTACTCACTGAGACAAGCAACTGAATCATCATGACAACAAAGAAATGAACTGGTTCCAAGAATTCAGAGAAACAGAAAGATTCCTAGAGGGGGGATTTACGAAGCATCACCCACAAGAGTCTAATACAACATGTAATTGAAATGCATTTATATTTGGCAGGTTTCTGTTCCTATAATTGGTGGGCTGCTTGGAAAATTTAATCCTTTAGGTGGTACTTTTTGAAATGGCACAAGATTAACACAGACGAACTGTCATTGGACCTGGATTTAAATCTGACTCTTTACGAATAAAAATGTGGTGTGCTAACCACTGGAGTTATCTGATCCCAATTATTTCAGAATGGCGACAGATTGGAAAAGGAGGAGATGCACCAAGACTTGGGTACACCAGTGACTGAATGAGGTGCAGTTAGCAGCGAAGAAGGTAATTGGTATGTTGGCCTTCATAGCGAGAGGATTCAAGTATAGGAACAGGGATGTCTTGCTGCCAATGTCCAGGGCCTTAGTGAGACCATGCCCAGGGTATCGTATGCAGTTTTGATCTCCTTGTCTGAGGAAGGATGTTCTAGTGATAGATTTCTGAAAAAAGAAGTTTTTACCAAATTGATTCCTGAGATGGCAGGGGTGACGTATGAAGAGAGGCTGGATTGCTCAGGACTACATTCAAGGAAGTTTAGTAAAATGAGGGGGTATCTCATGGAAATGTATAAAATTCTAACAGGGCTAGACAGGGTAAACTCAGGAAAGAGGTTCCCAATTACCATGAACTCCAGAACCAGGAGCCGCAGTCTCAGGATACACTGAAAGCAATTTAGGTCTGAGCTGAGTCAGTTGAGTCCATTTTGAGATTCTTGGATTTACAGAAGAGTTGAAATTATTTTCTTCTGGTTTCCTTTGATGGTGATTGGTTTGTGAGATGCTACCCTACCAACCTATACTTGCAGTGCAGAGGTGTTTAATTGTCCTCAAATTGTGACCGACCAAGCATTCTCATCCACACACTAATACATCAGATCAGAAGTTGCAGTCTGTTTTCAGCCCTTTTTTTTTGTATATTCCTGTGTGGAGAAAACTCAAAGGTTTCTTCAGGAGATGGCTTCCTCCTGAGAGAAATATAAACAAGTCAGCTCCTGATTTTCTGTGATAACAAAGTGTGGAGCTGGATGAACACAGCAGGCCAAGCAGCATCTCAGGAGCACAAAAGCTGATGTTTTGGGCGCAGACCCTTCATCAGAGAGGGGGATGGGGTGAGGGTTCTGGAATAAATAGGGAGAGAGGGGGAGGCGGAGTGAAGATGGAGAGAAAAGAAGATAGTTGGAGAAGAGAGTATGGGTGGGGAAGTAGGGAGGGGATAGGTCAGTCCAGGGAAGACGGACAGGTCAAGGAGGTGGGCTGAGGTTAGTAGGTAGGAAATGGAGGTGCGGCTTGAGGTGGGAGGAAGGGATGGGTGAGAGGAAGAACAGGTTAGGGAGGCAGAGACAGGCTGGGCTGGTTTGGGGATGCAAGATAATAAAATGTGAGGCTGGATGAACACAGCAGGCCAAGCAGCATCTCAGGAGCACAAAAGCTGACGTTTCGGGCCTAGACCCTTCATCAGAGAGGGGGATGGGGGGAGGGAACTGGAATAAATAGGGAGAGAGGGGGAGGCGGACCGAAGATGGAGAGTAAAGAAGATAGGTGGAGAGGGTGTAGGTGGGGAGGTAGGGAGGGGATAGTTCAGTCCAGGGAAGACGGACAGGTCAAGGAGGTGGGATGAGGTTAGTAGGTAGCTGGGGGTGCGGCTTGGGGTGGGAGGAAGGGATGGGTGAGAGGAAGAACCGGTTAGGGAGGCAGAGACAGGTTGGACTGGTTTTGGGATGCAGTGGGTGGGGGGGAAGAGCTGGGCTGGTTGTGTGATGCAGTGGGGGGAGGGGATGAACTGGGCTGGTTTAGGGATGCAGTGGGGGAAGGGGAGATTTTGAAACTGGTGAAGTCCACATTGATACCATATGGCTGCAGGGTTCCCAGCAGCCATATGGTATCAATGTGGACTTCACCAGTTTCAAAATCTCCCCTTCCCCCACTGCATCCCTAAACCAGCCCAGTTCATCCCCTCCCCCCACTGCACCACACAACCAGCCCAGCTCTTCCCCCCCACCCACTGCATCCCAAAACCAGTCCAACCTGTCTCTGCCTCCCTAACCGGTTCTTCCTCTCACCCATCCCTTCCTCCCACCCCAAGCCGCACCCCCAGCTACCTACTAACCTCATCCCACCTCCTTGACCTGTCCGTCTTCCCTGGACTGACCTATCCCCTCCCTACCTCCCCACCTACACCCTCTCCACCTATCTTCTTTACTCTCCATCTTCGGTCCGCCTCCCCCTCTCTCCCTATTTATTCCAGTTCCCTCCCCCCATCCCCCTCTCTGATGAAGGGTCTAGGCCCGAAACGTCAGCTTTTGTGCTCCTGAGATGCTGCTTGGCCTGCTGTGTTCATCCAGCCTCACATTTTATTATCTTGGAATCTCCAGCATCTGCAGTTCCCATTATCTCTGGTTTGGGGATGCAGGTGGAGGAGAGGATGAGCTGGGCTGGTTGTGTGATGCAATGGGGGGAGGGGGCGAACTGGGCTGGTTTAGGGATGCAGTGGGGGAAGGGGAGATTTTGAAACTGGTGAAGTCCACATTGATACCATATGGCTGCAGGGTTCCCAGCAGCCATATGGTATCAATGTGGACTTCACCAGTTTCAAAATCTCCCCTTCCCCCACTGCATCCCTAAACCAGCCCAGTTCATCCCCTCCCCCCACTGCACCACACAACCAGCCCAGCTCTTCCCCCCCACCCACTGCATCCCAAAACCAGTCCAACCTGTCTCTGCCTCCCTAACCGGTTCTTCCTCTCACCCATCCCTTCCTCCCACCCCAAGCCGCACCCCCAGCTACCTACTAACCTCATCCCACCTCCTTGACCTGTCCGTCTTCCCTGGACTGACCTATCCCCTCCCTACCTCCCCACCTACACCCTCTCCACCTATCTTCTTTACTCTCCATCTTCGGTCCGCCTCCCCCTCTCTCCCTATTTATTCCAGTTCCCTCCCCCCATCCCCCTCTCTGATGAAGGGTCTAGGCCCGAAACGTCAGCTTTTGTGCTCCTGAGATGCTGCTTGGCCTGCTGTGTTCATCCAGCCTCACATTTTATTATCTTGGAATCTCCAGCATCTGCAGTTCCCATTATCTCTGGTTTGGGGATGCAGGTGGAGGAGAGGATGAGCTGGGCTGGTTGTGTGATGCAATGGGGGGAGGGGGCGAACTGGGCTGGTTTTGGGGTGCAGTGGGGGAAGGGGAGATTTTGAAGCTGGTGAAGTCCACATTGATACCATTGGGCTGCAGGGTTCCCAAGCGGAATATGAGTTGCTGTTCCTGCAACCTTCGGGTGGCATCATTGTGGCACTGCAGGAGGCCCATGATGGACATGTCATCTAGAGAATGGGAGGGGGAGTGGAAATGGTTCACGACTGGCAGGTGCAGTTGTTTATTGCGAACCGAGCGGAGGTGTTCTACAAAGCGGTCCCCAAGCTTCCGCTTGGTTTCCCCAATGTAGAGGAAGCTACTCCGGGTACAATGGATACAGTATACCACATTGGCAGATGTGCAGGTGAACCTCTGCTTAATATAGGGGTGAGGGAGGAGGTGTGGGGGCAAGTGTAGCATTTCCTGCGGTTGCAGGGGAAGGTGCGGGGTGTGGTGGGGTTGGAGGGCAGTGTGGAGCGAACAAGGGAGTCACGGAGAGAGTGGTCTCTCCAGAAGGCAAACAACGGTGGGGATGGAAAAATGTCTTGGGTGGTGGGGTCGGATTGTAGATGGCGGAGGTGTCGGAAGATGACGCGTTGTATCCGGAGGTTGGTGGGGTGGTGTGTGAGAATGAGGGCGATCCTCTTTGGGCGGTTGTTGCGGGGGCGGGGTGTGAGGGATGTGTTGCGGGAAATGCGGGAGACGCGGTCAAGGGCGTTCTCGATCACTGCAGGGGGAAAGTTACGGTCCTTGAAGAACTTGGACATCTGGGATGTGCGGGAGTGGAATGCCTCATCCTGAGAGCAGATGCGGCAGAGGCGGAGGAATTGGGAATAGGGGATGGAATTTTTGCAGGAGGGTGGGTGGGAGGAGGTGTATTCTAGGTAGCTGTGGGAGTCGGTGGGCTTGAAATGGACATCAGTTACAAGCTGGTTGCCTGAGATGGAGACTGAGAGGTCTAGGAAGGTGAGGGATGTGCTGGAGATGGCCCAGGTGAACCTGAGGTTGGGGTGGAAGGTGTTGGTGAAGTGGATGAACTGGTTGAACTCCTCTGGGGAGCAAGAGGCGGCGCCGATACAGTCATCAATGTAACGGTAGAAGAGGTGGGGTTTGGGGCCTGTGTAGGTGCGGAAGAGGGACTGTTCCACGTAACCTACACAGAGGCAGGCATAGCTGGGGCCCATGCGGGTGCCCATGGCCACCCCCTTTGTCTGTAGGAAGTGGGAGGAATCGAAAGAGAAGTTGTTGAGGGTGAGGACGAGTTCGGCTAGGCGGATGAGGGTGTTGGTGGAGGGGGACTGGTCGGGCCTGTGGGACAGGAAGAAGTGGAGGGCCTTCAGGCCATCTGCATGCGGAATACAGGTGTATAGGGACTGGACGTGAAAATGAGGTATTGGGGGCCAGGGAATTGGAAGTTCTGGAGGAGTCGGAGGGCGTGGGTGGTGTCACGGACGTAGGTAGGGAGTTCCTGGACCAAAGGGGAGAAAACGGAGTCCAGATAGGTGGAGATGAGTTCGGTGGGGCAGGAACAGGCTGAGACAATGGGTCAACCAGGGCAGGCAGGTTTGTGGAATTTGGGAAGGAGATAGAAACAGGCCGTGCGGGGTTGGGGAATGATAAGGTTGGAGGCTGTGGGTCGGAGGTCCCCTGAGGTGATGAGGTCATGGATGGTTGGAGATGATGGTTTGGTGCTTGGGGGTGGGGTCATGATCGAGGGGGTGGTAGGAGGTGGTGTCAGAGAGTTGGCTTTTGGCCTCGGCGATGTAGAGGTCAGTGCGCCATACTACCACTGTGCCACCCTTGTCTGCGGGTTTGATGGTGAGGTTGGGCTTGGAGCGGAGGGAGAGGAGAGCTTCCTGTTCTGCAGGGAAGAGGTTGGAGTGGGTGAGAGGGGTGGAGAGGTTGAGGCGGTTAATGTCTTGATGGCAGTTGGAGATAAAGAGGTCGAGGAGGGTAGGAGGCCTGGGGGTGGTGTCCAAGAGGAGGACTTGTGGTGGAAGCAGGTGAAGGGGTCAGAGGAGGGATGGTTAGGTTCCCGGTTGAAGAAGTAGGCATGGAGGCGAAGACGGTGGAAAAACTGCTCTATGTCCAAACATGACTGGTATTCGTTGATGTGTGGTCGTAGGGGGACAAAGGTGAGCCCCTTGCTTAGGACTGACCGTTCATCCTTAGTCAGTGGGAGGTCTGGGGGGATGGTGAAGATGTGGCAAGGCTCAGTGTGGCTGTCTCCTCTGGGGTTGTTGGCTGTGGAGGTTGTGGGCGGAGCGATGAGGTTGACGGCTGTGGGCGGGGTTCCGTCGGCGTCGGCCGTGGGCGGGGTTCCATCGGCGTGGGAGGAGCGGTGTGGGTGGCAGCAGCAGCGGTGAGGGTGGGATGTGTGGTGTTATAACTGGAAATGCAGTGGCATTCCCAATTCCTCCGCCTCCGCCGCATCTGCTCCCAGGATGAGGCATTCCACTCCCGCACATCCCAGATGTCCAAGTTCTTCAAGGACCGCAACTTTCCCCCCACAGTGGTCGAGAACGCCCTTGGCCACGTCTTCCGTAACACATCCCTCTCACCCCGACCCACCACAACCGCCCAAAGAGGATCCCCCTCGTTCTCACACACCACCCTACCAACCTCCGGATACAACGCATCATCCTCCGACACCTCCGCCATCTACAATCCGACCCCACCACCCAATACATTTTTCTATCCCCACCCTTGTCTGCTTTCCGGAGAGACCACTCTCTCCGTGACTCCCTTGTTCGCTCCACACTGCCCTCCAGCCCCACCACACCCGGCACCTTCCCCTGCAACCGCAGGAAGTGCTACACTTGCCCCCACACCTCATCTCTCACCCCCATCCCAGGCCCCAAGATGATTTTCCACATTAAGCAGAGGTTCACCTGCACATCTGGCAATGTGGTATACTGTATCCATTGTACCCGGAGTGGCTTCCTCTACATTGGGGAAACCAAGTGGAGGTTTGGGGACCGCTTTGCAGAACACCTCTGTTCGGTTCGCAATAAACAACTGCACCTCCCAGTCGCGAACCATTTCAACTTCCCCTCCCATTCTTTAGATGACATGTCCATCGTGGGCCTCCTGCAGTGCCACAATGATGCCACCCGAAGGTTGCAGGAACAGCAACTCATATTCCGCTTGGGAACCCTGCAGCCCAATGGTATCAATGTGGACTTCACCAGCTTCAAAATCTCCCCTTCCCCCACCGCACCCCAAAACCAGCCCAGCTCGTCCCCTCCCCCCACTGCATCAAAAAACCAGCCCAGCTCATCCTCTCCCCCAACTGCATCCCCAAACCAGCCCAGTCTGTCTCTGCCTCCCTAACCTGTTCTTCCTCTCACCCATCCCTTCCTCCCGCCTCAAGCCGCACCTCTATTTCCTACCTACTAACCTCAGCCCACCTCCTTGACCTGTCCGTCTTCCCTGGACTGAACTATCCCCTCCCTACCTCCCCACCCATACTCTCCTCTCCACCTATCTTCTTTTCTCTCCATCTTCACTCCGCCTCCCCCTCTCTCCCTATTTATTCCAGAACCCTCACCCCATCCCCCTCTCTGATGAAGGGTCTAGGCCCAAAACATCAGCTTTTGTGCTCCTGAGATGCTGCTTGGCCTGCTGTGTTCATCCAGCTTCACACTTTGTTATCTTGGATTCTCTAGCATCTGCAGTTCCCATTATCTCCTGATTTTCTGTCCCCTGTTTGGCCTTTCCATTTGAAGTTTCCCTGATTTGGCATCAGGGTGACATTCCTTGTGTTCACACAGGACTCTGCCAATCACTGTGTTGATATCCACAGTCATCTTTAGGCTATAGCAATCCTCCTCAAATTTGGTAAATCCAAACACTTTGGGTTTCTGATCTATTGTCATGATGTGGAATAAAGATTTTGGTGAATTGTAGTTATCTATGTTTTGGAGCATGCGGTTTGCTGCCTTCCTGTTCATGGACACTTTCTGACCATGAGCCTAGGTGTGTTTCAGGGTAAACAAACAAACTCTTGAATGAGCTGGGAGCAAGTTGTCGAAGCTTGGAGCGGACATTTTAAAGAGAGATGCAAAAGCCCTGTAAAACACATAGAAACTAGTGTTGTCATATACAGGAATATGGAACATAAGTAGGCCATTCAGCCTCTTGAGCCTGTTCTGTCATTCAATGAGATCATGGCTGATCTGCGGCACAACTCCAAATAACAGCCTTTGGCCCATCTGTGATAATACCTTTCCTTCACAGAAATGTATCTATCTTAGATTTAAAATTAGCAAACGATCTAGCATCAATTAATTAGAATCAGTTATCACTGACAATATTACAATGTAAAAGATCCAGATGAAACTCAACCGATCTGGCAGCATCTGTGGAGAGAGAAGTCAAGTTAACAGTTCAAGTTCAACGCAGCATTTTCTTTGAAGACTTGCTGAATTTCTACAGTGGTTTCTGCATTTATTTCAGGTCTCCAGCATCTAAAATATTTTTAAGTTTAATTATGGATAAGCAGATTGTCAACTTTCAATTGGGTAAGTATCCTGTAATGATCCTGTGATTAAGAAGCTCGACCCTGAGCCAAAAATCCATGCATTAATTCTTCAAGGGAGTATATTTCTACCAACAGTACCCAACTTCTAGGAAGTTAATTTTCACTGCTGTATTGGTATTTCTTAGGAAGGAAGTCCCCAGAAGCCTTAATCTTTACAGGGCTGCTACGTCTCTCTCTCTCTCTCTCTCTCTCTGTAAAATATAGATATAGTTGATTATGGTCATTGTTTAACTTCCAACTTCTGCTTTTGTTTCAACCACAGGAAAATCTGGCAGTAAGTATGGACTTTCCCAGTAGCATTCTGCCACCAGACAGTTCAAGATGTTTCTTGAAATGTACAAATACACCTCCCCAGCCCTCCCTGCCACCACCGAGTGGTTTATTCTCCTGCATGTGAAGTTGAAGCTGGTTTTCTGCAGGACAGTAAAGCAAAGTCATTGTGGTTCTGAAACTCACTGCAATGAGACGGTACAAAAAGATGAGTGGAGATTTTACAAATATGAGTTAGTAACAGGACAGGGTCATTTGGCCCCTTCAGCCTGTTCCAGCATTTAATAAGATCTGATTATCCGATATTCCTGCCCACACCTCCCCATTAACCTTTCACTTCCTTGTTTAGCAAGAACCTGCCCTCCTCTACCTTAAAAACATCCAAGGACTGTGCTTCTGTCAAACGTTCTGCAAGAGATTTTCAAAGATTCAAGGCTGTGAAAGAGAAGATTTCTTTTTGCCTCATCCCTGCTTTAAGTTGGTGACTTCTGATTTTTAAACATGGGGAGACTGATTGAGAAGATTAAAGCACATGGAATTGAGGGAAACTGGTGAGATGGATCAGAAAGTGGCTCAGTAATAGGACGCAAAAGGTAGTGGTAGAAGGCTATCTGAGTGACTCAAGACCAGCATCCAGTGGTCAATCACAAGGAGCAGAACTGGGACCCTTATTGTTTGTTATATACAGAAAAGACCTTGATGAAAATGTTGGTGGGAATGGTATACAAGTTTGAGAAGTCACCAAGATTAATAGAGTGGTTAGTAGTGAAGAAGTTACAGAAAGATATGGATGGATTCGTCAGATAGGCAGCGCAGTGGCAGATGGCATTTAACCCTGATAAATATGAAGTGATGCATTTTGGAAGAAGAAACAAGATGAGGGAGTATTTAATGAATGGCAGGACACTGAGCAGCTTAGAGGAACAGAGGGATCTTGGGGTAATTATGCATTGATCCCTGAAGTTGGCAGAACATGTGAATAGGACAGTTAAGAAGGACTATGGGACACTTGCTTTCATCAGTCATGGTATAGAGTATAAAAGCAAGGTGTAATGCTAGGGCTGTACAGCTGGAGTACGGTGTATAGTTCTGGCCATCTCACTACAGGAAGGATGTGTTGGAGGGGGTACTGAGGAGGTTGACCAGAATGTTGCCTGGGGCAGAGAAATTGAGCTATAAAGAGAGACTAGATGGACTTGGAGATAACAAAGTGTGAAGCTGGATGAACACAGCAGGCCAAGCAACATCTCAGGGACACAAATGCTGATGTTTTGGGCCTAGACCCTTCATCAGAGCCCTCCGGACAAACTTCAGGGGATCTCTCCTCTCCACCTATCTTCTCCTCTATCCACCTTCGATCCACCTCCCCCTCTCTCCCTGTTTATTTCAGAACCCTCTCCCCATCCCCCTTTTCTGATGAAGGGGCTAGACCCGAAGCACCAGCTTTTGTGCTCCTGAGATGCTGCTTGGCCTGCTGTGTTCATCCAGCTCCACACTTTGTTATCTCGTATTCTCCAGCATCTGCAGTTCCCATTATCTCTGAATGAACTTGGATTGCTTTCTTTAGAGCAGAGAAGACTGAGGAGGAGGTGTTTGAGGTGTATAAGATAATGAGAGGTATGGACTGGGTGAATAGAGATCAAAATTTGCTTTGGTTGAGGAGTCAATCACAAGAGGACACAGTTTTAGGGTAAGGGGCAGAAGATTCAGGCAGGATTTAGGCAAAAAGCTTTTTCACTCAGTCGGTTTTGGGAATCTGCAATGTACTGACTGGGAAGGTAATGGAGCCTGGAAACCTTACAATCCTTAAAAAATATTTAGAAAAGTACTTGAAATATCATAATATTCAAGGATATGGGGCAACTGCAGGAAACTGGGATTAGCATGCCTTTAGTGGTAGCTATTGTTGGTGCAGGCTCAATGGGCTGAAGGGCCTGTTCTGTGCTCTATGACCCTATGAATCTATGACTCTGTGACAGAAGAATATCCCCTCCACTTGTGCCCTGTCATGCTGGGGCAGGGTCTTAGATATCCCAATCAAGTTGCCACTTATTTTTCTGAGATGTGATAATGGGAACTGCAGATGCTGGAGAATCCAAGATAGTAAAATGTGAGGCTGAACGAACACAGCAGGCCCAGCAGCATCCCAGGAGCACAAAAGCTGATCTTTTGGGCCTAGACCCTTCATCAGGGAGCTCTCTGATGAAGGGTCTAGGCCCGAAACATCAGCTTTTGTGCTCCTGGGATGCTGCTGGGCCCGCTGTGTTCATCCAGCCTCACATTTTATTAACTTATTTTTCTGAGACCTGTAGGAGGACAGTTCCTGTTTTTGCTCCCATAGAAGATCATTTTCATCTCCAACATTTTGTCCACAAACAGGATATGTAGCAGGACGCAGGTAGCTGTTGTGTTTGTGAGTACAAGTGGTGCTGTATTTGTAACTTTTTCAACACTTTGGACTGAGAGAGATGTTGGGTGTGTCAAGGTTTGCTGCAGGATTTTCCTATGGCTGAAATGATCACAATTCTTACAATGGAGCTGCCTATTTGCTGTTGAATATTTATCACTGCTTTCCAAAGACCTGTATCTCTGCATGAGACTCGATGTGGAATTATTGTTTAATAAAAGACACATTCAGAGTCCGAACAGCACCAAGTGCAAAATAGGGAAAAAAAAATCTCATGTGTTACCGTACAACTCTGTTTACACAGTTATCTCATGCTAGAGTGAAACACAAGGTGAGGTGACCTCATTGTTAATAAAATTTATCCTTTTCTCATTTAGAAGAGGTTAGGCACTGGGATTGTTGACTTACTGAATAGCCAGGTTTAATACAAATCCGTGCTTCTCAGGCTCCCTTGTCCATGAACCACTTAAGGTCCTCCCAAGCCACCATTGGGTTCTGTTGCTTTTTGTTTCCACTTACTGCTACAAATAAAGTGATTCAGGATTAACTGGCAGAATGACACTGCCTTTGTTGAGACACCAGTGAGGTGATGTCTGGTGAGTCAAGCTCCCCATTCAGCGTGTTACTCTCTCGGTTGTCCTCTCAGGTCCCACTCAATTGTTGGAAATCTGACATTGTTCTCATGTGCGGCAAATATGTCATAAATCTTGTTTATGAAACCATTGCTGCTTACGACGACATGTGTTATGCATGCTGTAGCCCATCTGTTTGTACAATGCTACGTGTGTAGTGTTCAATTGTTTTGGGTTTGATTATGTGGTCTCTTTACTATTGATGTTCACTTTGCCTTACTGGTTGAGCCTGGCTGCAGACTCAGGTAAATAAACCAGAAAATGTTAGAGCCAGATCTAGAAGCAAAGAGCACATATTTTAAAGTGAGGTTCATATGTCCTGTTAAACACATCACTGAAAGGAACATAGGGCCAAGTGTAGGCCATTCAGACCCCCGATCATGGTCTGCCAGCCAACGGGCAGCACGGTGGCTCAGGAGTTAGCGCTGCCGCCTCACAGCGCCAGGGATCCAGGTTCAATTCCACCCTAGGGCTATTGTCTCAGTGGAGTTTGCACATTCTCCCTGTATCTGTGTGGCTCTCCTCTGGTTGTCCCTGTTTCCTCCCACAGTCCGAAGTTGTTCAGGTTAGGTGGATTAGCTATGGGGATGCTGAGTCTGGGTGGGAGGTTTGTTGGGAGGGTTGGTGTATACTTATGGGCTGAATGGCCTCTTTCTGCCCTACAGAGATCATGGTTGATCAGTGGCCTAATGCCATGTACCTACACTTTGGCTCATATCTCTTAACACATTTGCATTAGAAAAATGGACCTGTCTCGAATTTAAAATTCAAACCAATCTAGCATCAAATGCTGTATCAGTGATAATGGGAACTGCAGATGTTGTAGAATCCAAGATAACAAAGTGTGGAGCTGGATGAACACCGCAGGCCAAGGAGCATCTCAGGAGCACAGAAGCTGACGTAGGAGGATGAAGGGTCTAGGCCCGAAACGTCAGCTTTTGTGCTCCTGAGATGCTGCTTGGCCTGCTGTGTTCATCCAGCTCCACACAGCTGTTTGTGAAGACAGTTTCAAATGTCTCCCACCTTTTGTGAATGAAAGTGTTTCCTAAAATCTCTCCTGAATAGTCAGTCCCTAATTTTTGATTTCTGCCCCCTAGTTCTAGAACATCTAACAGGGGGGGAAAAAAAACTAAAATTGTTGGCAACTTGGAAAATCTGGCAGCATCTGTGGAAACAATGCAAAGTTAACATTTAGATAGTGTTCCGTCTTCAGAACAGTGGAAATAGTTTATCTATCCTAAGTTGTCCTGTTAATATCTTGAAGACTTCAATTACATCACTCCTGAACTTTCTACACTTCAGGGAATATCTGTTTGTCATCAAATAAATGATTTGGATGAGAATTTAAAAGGCGTGATTAGCAAGTTTGTGGATCAGACCAAAATTGATGGGTGTAGTCCACAGTGAAGAAGCTTATCTAAGATTAAAAAGGGATCATGGTCAGTTGTGCCAAAGGACTGAGGAGTGACAGATGGAGTTTAATTTGAATAAATGTGAGACATTACATTTTGATAAAACAAACAAGGGCAGGACTTGTACAGTTAATGGTAGGGCCCTGGGTAGTGTTGTCAAAGAGAGAGACCTTGGGATCAAGTGCATAGTTGCTTGAAAGTCGCAACACAGTAGACAAGGCAGCATTTAGCACACTTTTGCCTTCATTGCTCAGACCATTATGTATAGGAGTTGTGGCATCAAGTTGAGGTTGTACACGACATTGGGTGAGGCCAATTTGGAGTACAGTATGCAGCTCTGGTTGCCCTGCTATAGGAACAATATTATTAAATTGGAGGGAGTTCAGAAATGATTTGCCAGGAAGTTGCTAGGACTGGGGAAGGTTTCAGTTACAAGGCTAGGTTGGATTGGCTGGGACGTTTTTCACTGGAGCGTAGGATGTTGTAGGGATGACCTTATAGAGGTTTATCAAATCACGAGGGGGATAGATAAGGGAAATAGTAAAGGCCTTTTCCCTGTCGTGGTCACATTAGATGAGAGGAGAAAGATTTAAAAGGGACCCGAAGGGCAATTTTTTTCCTTATTTGGAATGAACATCCAGAGGAAGTGTTAGCTGTAGCTTGAGTTACAACATGTAAAAGACATTTGGACAGGTACATGAATAGGAACGGTTTGGGGGCATGTGGGCCAAATGTAGGCAAGCGGGATGAGTTCAGTTCGGGATTATGGTTAACATGGATGAATTGAACTGTAGGGTCTGTTTCCATGCTGTACGACTGTATATACTACAGCATGTAATGGGTATACAGGTTGCACCTTATTCTCCTGTAAGATCTCAGCTGTGTCTTCACACATCAGACATTGGCATCTTGCTTCAATGCAAGGACCAAACGGAAGATCTCATGGGCCATCAGTGGTGCACCGACCACACTTTGAGAATGACTGTAAAGGGGTAAATGTATTACAAGGAGATTCGATGAATGCTTTTTTAGTTGCAAACAGCTTCAACAGAGTTGACACAGAAAAGCTGTTTCCACATGTGGGTGAATCCAAACCAGATCTGCAAACAAATGGATTAAAAACAAAACTGTAGGTGAATTTCTTTAGAAAGACAGAGGTGAAAATGTGAAACCCTCTGCTATGTGCATTGGGTGAACGCTTCTTGAAATTGAGAGGAAACCTGATACACAGATAATGGAGAAGCAAATGAAAGGGTTTGGATACACAGTAGGAACTACAGGTGCTGGAGAATCTGAGATAACAAGGTGTAGAGCTGGACGAACACAGCAGGCCAAGCAGCATCAGAGGAGCCAGAAGGTTGATGTTTCGGGCCTAGACCCTTCTTTGTGAAGGAAAGGCCGAGGCCCAAAATGTCAGCTTTCCCGCTCCTCTGATGCTGCTCGGCCTGCTGTGTTCATCCAGCTCTACACCTTGTTATCTCTGAAAGGGTTTGCATGCAGATTGGAAAATGATAGTGGAAGAAGGTTCGAGTTGTGTATACACTGCCATAGACAAATTAGGATGAGTTCTGATTAACAGTCACCAAATTCAAAACCTTAACTCTGCTTTCTTCCCACAGATACTGCCAGACCTGTTGAGTTTCCCCAACAATTTCTGTTTTATTTAGGATGAGTGGTTTGTTTCTGTGCTGCATTTCTTCATGCTAAGTGCAATTAAATCCACGTCTATTTTACAGGAAGTTATTCAAGAATTTCTAGAACTATCAAGGGTGTACAAATCAACAGGGGTTTATCAAAAGCAAACTGCATCAAAGTAATTTGTTAAAATTCTTTGAGTGAATAACAGCACAGTCGGTGGATAAAAATAACGTGGTTGACTTCCAGAAAACATCTGCTGTCTCTGACAAGAGACTTACAACTTGAACAAAAACTCCTGGGATCCATGATGAATTGGCAAATTGGATTATGAAGTTGCTTGATAATCGGAAACAGGCTAGATATCTATAAATAAACAAATATGTAATTGTCTTTGACAGCTGTGAACAGTGAAGTCTCCAGACCTCAATTCTGGTTTCTCCTGCTCTTCAGAATATTTATTAATTACCTTGCTGAAAGCTTTGTACTAATGATGGTTAACCTTATGGATGATACCACGGAAGAAGAGTGTTATGAGAATTTCTAGATGCCACATTCTAGGAAGGATATTTGAGCCTGAAAAGGAGAGCAGCATGTGTTTACCAGAATGATGCCTGAGGGTTAAATAATGAGGAAAGATTATACAAACTAGCATTGTGTAACTTAGAATTCTGGAGTTTAAATAACAATTTAAGTGAAGTTTTAAAGATGTTCTGGGAATGGTTAAGGTAGATAGAGAAGAACCATTCCTCCTGGTTGAGAGGTCTAGGGCAGGAACGTAGGGTGGAGTTTAATGTAACTGGTACTAGTCCAGCAACTCAACAGGACCCGTACCCACCACCTTTCTCCATGGTTCTGAAGTTATTTTCACTTCAGAGACATCCAATTTCTTTTTGAAACCAAGAATGAATGTGCCTTCACATCACTCCCTGATAGTTCATTCCATATCCTAACCATAGAGTCATAGCGTCATACAGCACAGAAACAGACCCTTTGGTCCAACTCATCCGAACGACCATAATCCCGAACTACACTAGTCCCAGTTGCCTGCACTTGGCCCATATCTCTCTAACTATTTCTTCTTCATGTACTTCTCCAAATGTCTTTTAATTGTTGAAACTGTGCTTACATCCATCACTTTCTCTGGCAGTTCATTTCACATATGAACCTCACTGTGTAAGAAAAGCTGTCCCCCCATGTCCTTTTTAAAACTTACTCCTCTCACATTAAAAATATGCCCCCTCGTTTTGAACTCCTCTACCATAGGGAAAAGACACCGACTGTTCACCTTATCTTATGATTTTATAAATCTCTATAAAATCACCCCTCAACCTCGTACACTCCAGTCAAAAAAGTCCCAAGCTATCTAGTCTATTTTCATCATTCAAGCCCTCAATTCCCGCAACATCCTGGTAACTCTTTTCTGAATTGCATGACTCCTGCCCTTGTTGTTTTACCAAAATACAATACCTCGCATTTATGCAAATTAAACTCCACCTGCCATTCTTCCGCCTATTAACCTAATTGATCAAATCATTTACCCTCGTATTACTATTGGCCAGTTTGCTATTCACCTTAAATTGATGTCCTCTTGAGAAATCTCTGTTGAGAAATGTTTCTCTGAATATGGTGTTATGGTCATTGGGCTCTTAATGTTGTTGACCGATTTGATATAATTGTTTGTTTGGTAAATCATTTACATTCCCTCTTGTCCATGGCTCTAGAAAGACTTGCCAGAAACATTGCCAAATGGATATCATTGCCAGTAACATCAAGAGACCAATGGCCATAAGACCAAAAGAAATAGGAACAGGATTAAATCATTCAACCCTTGAAGCCTGCTCTGACATCCGGTAGGATCATGGCTGATCTGATATTCCTCATATCCACTTTCTTGCCTGCTCCCCATAACCCTTGATTCCCTGAATGATCAAGAATCTATCTATCTCAATTTTAAATATACATAAGGACTCTGCCTCCATTGCTCTCTGTGGCAAGAAGTTCCAAAGATTCATAACATTCTGAGACAAGATCCGAGATAATAAAGTGTCCAGCATCTGCAGCTCCCATTAAGTCTGATCACAGTTTTAACCTCACTGCAATGCCTCTTCCAGGATGCCTAACCTGAAGAAGTTACCCTTGCCCTTCTGGATCAAGCGCAGCAGATCTCTTGCTTTTGTGCTCCTAAGATGCTGCTTGGCCTGCTGTGTTCATCCAGCAGCCCAGTTTCTGATGATTTTTGCCATGTTTGCGGGATCTTTACAGATTCTTAACAGAACCCAACAATCTGCACAACACAATAAATGCATACTTTCAAAGCATTTGTCATCACATACCTTTCTTGTCTCTGGGGGTTATGCAGTACTATGACAGTGTATTTAAAAAGTACACATTTCGTTAAAGCATTTTAACTGGAATATATTAATCAGAAATAGGCCATTCAGCCCATCGAGCCTGCTCCACCATTGAAGACGTTTATGGCTTATTTCATTGTAGCCTTAAATTTTGTCAATCCCGGATAACCTTCCACCCCCTGCTTAAGAAGAATTTATCTACTTCTGCCTTAAAAAATATCCAAGAGCTCCACGTCCAGCACCTTTTCAGGATAGGGGCTCCAAAGACAGATACACACCTTTTAGGGAAAATAAAAGATGTGATTTTTCAGACTCCTGACCTTAAGGCTGTTTAAATGGGGTGTGCTTTGAGAAATTGAAACTTAGAAGCTTAAAGACCTCTGCAATGTTACACATCACTCACGGTCCATTTAAACTGCATGGCTGGGAGGTTCCATGTGCACTGATTAATGGGCCAACACATTGAACTCTGCATATGAAACTCACTGCCATGCAAAGACCTCCAAGGTCTGAGCAGCGTAAAAATGTTCAGGGGACCATTGCCCCCATGGGGGACAGATGCAATAGAGAAAGGAAGATCTCCTTTTACAGATGGATACTGGGTGTACAGAATAGCCCGTGCATCAGATTCATAAATGTTAATGACATATGGCAGCAAGCTTGCGACACAAAGTTCAAATACACACTCAGCCACTGCTTCCTAATAATTACATTTATTCAGCGCACAGCAGACAACAGGTTTCTTCCTGGCCCAACTAACGGTGACATGGTGGATGACCTTTGCAAAATCTTCTTTCTATATATTAAGAAAGCTTCGACTGAAAATCATCTTAAAAAATGTTGGTTTGTGGCAATAATTGCCTCAAGGTGCCCAGGAACATTCACCTCTCTTTAGTACCGCTTGGGTCAGCGTACAGTTGCATAGTGGTAGCATTGCTGGACTAGTAATCTCAGAGGGCCTAATGAGTTCAAATCCCATCATGGTAACTGGGGGGACATTAAGTTTAATTAAAACAGCTGGAATACATTACTATTCTCATCAATAGTAAACATGAAAGTTTTTGATTATTGTAAAAACCCTACTGGTTCTCTGATGGCCTTCAGGGGAAGCTAGCAGCCATTCCTATCCAAGATAATAAAATGTGAGGCTGGATGAACACAGCAGGCCAAGCAGCATCTCAGGAGCACAAAAGCTGACGTTTCGGGCCTAGACCCTTCATCAGGCCCATCTAGGCCCGAAACGTCAGCTTTTGTGCTCCTGAGATGCTGCTTGGCCTGCTGTGTTCATCCAGCCTCACATTTTATTATCTTGGAATCTCCAGCATCTGCAGTTCCCATTATCTCTGAAGCCATTCCTATCCAGTCTGGCCTATTTCACATTACTGACATCTGTAGTAATATGGGTGCCTTGGCGACTCAATGGTTAGCACTGCTGCCTCACAGCACCAAAGTCCTAGGTTCAATGCCACCCTTGCGTGACTGTCCTTGTGGAGTTTGCACATTCTCCCCATGTTTGCATGAGTTTCCTCCAGATGGCCTACTCTCCTCCCACAGTCTAAAAATGCACAGGTTAGTTGGATTGGCCATGCTAAATTGCCCCATAGCGGTCAGGGATGTGTAGTCTGAATGGATTAGCCATGAGGAATGCAGGGATAGGGGAGGGGAGTGGGTATGGGAGAGATGTTCTTGAAGTGTCAGTGTGGACCTGATAGACCAAATGACCCGTTTCCATATATCGGAATTCTATGATCCTTAACTACCCACTGATATGGCTGATCAAGCCACTTAGATGAATGCCAGCAAGCAGTTGGGAATGGCCAATTAATGATGGTCCATACCAATCACCCTCGTATACACGCAGTCTATTGTTGCTGGATTCCTGACAGAGTCAGTACTTGAGATAACAAAGTGTGGAGCTGGATGAACACAGCAGGCAAGCAGCATCTCAGAAGGGTCTAGGCCCGAAACATCAGCTTTTGTGCTCCTAAAATGCTGCTTGACTTGCTGCGTTCATCCAGCTCCACACCTTGTTGTCTCAGATTCTCCAGCATCTGCACTTCCCATTGTCAGAGTTAGTACTGATGTGGCTGACCCCAATCAATTTCAGGATGGAGCAGTTTTAATTGATGCCTTTTATTAACTGTGTCCAAAGTGCTTCTAACTGTTATATTCAATTCTAGCATGTTTCTTTTTTGTTGGCACTGAAAACCACTGACACCCCATGCCTTCAGAAACTAGAACATGTGGAAACTGAGAACCTTAACTGTTGCTGTGAAAGAAATCTGGGACAGTGAGATAATGGTGGAGCTGAGTCTCCAGTTGTGCTGAGATCATTTTTGATCTACAGATGGTATGCAGCTTATTTACATGTCCTGACGTTATTACAATTCTCACCTCATTATTCCCGGAACGTCCGACCATGTTCACAAGGAGCCCACCCAAGTGGACGGATGTATTTATCTCTGACATCTGGTCATAATCCTGCCCCATATCTGATCTCTTGATAGCAATAAAGGTTAATCACTTCCCCATCCTTTTCCTTTTGTTAAATACTGCCCATTGCATCTTCTCCAGTTGTATAATGTGCAGGCCAGAGACATCATCTGTCAGGTTAACTCCATAATTTAGTGGGAATCGGTTAGCTCAGTTGGCTGGGCAGCTGGTTTTTGATACCAAGTGATGCCAACAGCATGGGCTCAGTTCCTGCACTGGCTGATGTTTCCAGGTAGGATTTTCTTTCTCATCTTCTCTCTTCACCCGAGGCACTGTGGCCCTCAGATTAAACCACCACCAGTTATTGCTCTTGATTGGATGGGAGCGCTAAGGTCTGGTAGGACAATGCTAACATTTTTTATAACTTAATCGATGGAACACCATTGCCAATTCTAAAAGGTTGAAGACCAGAATGTCACAGCAATATCCAGTTGTCATCATCCAGTTGATGAGTGCAAAATGAAAAATTTTAATAAGTTTTGCAATTTCAAAAAGAATGTGGTAATGACAGAGATCAGTAACTGTTCAAAAAGAATGCACCTAGGTGCATGACCATTGCCGTAAAAATACCTAACCGAGGCATGAATGTGCCTAACCAATGTAAGAATGGCCAGGAATTCAGCACAATAATGATTCACACCATTGCAGTATTCATCCGTCATCACTTTGAAGACCTCATGTTTCAGAATGTCACTGAGTGCAAGGGCTTGTGTCTTTCTTTAATATACCCTGCTGCTTTATCACGTCACTCAGACACACGACTGTATCTTGTTGGTACCCGTCTGTTCCTCAGGAGCTGCACAGCCAACTGAGACAACCAGCCCCTCGAGGAGGCCAAGTTGCTGTGGCAACGCATGCTTTAACAAGCATGTTACAGTTTGGAGAAACAGAGATATCAGTGTTTGGTACTTATTGCTAAAGGAATGGAGTATGAATTTCGGGAAGCCTTCTTGAACTGTACAAGGCATTAGTGAGGCATCCAGAGCACTATATTTAGTTTTGGTCCCTTTATTTGAGGAAGGGTGTAATTGCATTTGAAACAGTTCTGAGAAGTTTCACAATATTGGTTCCAGAGATGAAAGGCTTGTCTTGTGAGGAGAGATTGACCAGATTAGGGAGACACTCAGTAGAGTTTAGAAAGATGAGACGAGATTTAATTGAGCTGAATAAGATGCTAAAGGGGATTGACAAAGTAGACACAGAGAGGATGTCTCCTTGTGGGTCAATCTAGAATAAGAGGTCATAGTTTTAGGTTAATGGGTAGCATAATTAAAACAGAACATGAAATGGAATGACATATTTCAAAGGATCATGTGTCAGTGGATATGTGGTGGATACAGGACGCTGAATAAATTTAGGGAGGAGATAGACAGATTTTTAATTATTAACGGGTTAAGGACTATGGGCAGCAGGCAGGAAAATGAAATTGAGACTGAGATGAGATCAGCCATGATCATATTACATGGTGGAGTAAGCATGATGGGCTGAACGGCCCACTCCTGCTCCTAGTTCTTATGTTCTTACCATGATGTGCTGACCAGGAGTCTCTCCCTCTCTTACTGCCTGCCGTTGGTGTTGCTGTTTGATATCAAAACTGATCACATTATGAACACACCTTTCTTGGTCATTAAGCGCTAGAGTGGGAACTTGAACTTGGGAGCTTTCTGCTCAGAAGCATGGACATACCCAATACATCCCAGAAGCTTCCCTCCACCATTCTAAGCATCCTGAAGTCTATACCCCAAGGACATAATTAATGCAAGCCTTAAGTTGGAGTTTTTTTTAAAATATAGAAATACAAGTGTTACCACTGAGCCAAAATGCCACAGAAATATCCCATTACATGTTAACATAGCCAGTGCATTGTGTGTGTGGGAGGGAAGGGTAATCTGGAGGACTTAAACATTGACTGCTGGAATCCAGTGTTCATTAATTTGGTCCTGGTTGCCATGGAGAATCAGCCTTGTTGCACTGGCAGAGTATCTCAGCAAGAATTTGGAATGAGAATGATCTACTTCTGTAAAGAGTCCCCAAACAGGCCAGGAGTATTTCAACCTAGTAGTGGTGGATTTTACTCCTTGTTTCTCAAGGTTGAAGGAAACACACTTCAATTTGCAGACTCCCACCAGTAAATGCTGGAGGACCATTGGGAAGTCAGTCTTTATAATCAAAGAGTGGTAAACGTTATCTGGAAAGCATTAAGCTCTCATCTTTAACAATAAAAATTCCTTTTGCTGAATAATACACACCGATATTTATGAAAAAAAATAAAAGATTTGTGTGCCTATCAAGATAAATCCAGGAGAACTCCAGGAAATCAAACCTCAGGAATGTATGAATCATCTGAAGCCTTGGTACCTTCTGTTCCTTCCCAGCAGGATTCCATACTCTCCACAGGCTGGAATGAACCTTTCTGATATGAAGAGAGGAGAAGGAGCAAGCCAATTCAACCCCTCAAGTCTATTCTGCCATTCAATGAGATCATGGCTAATCTGTAGTCTAACACCACATATGTACTGTTGGCCCATTTCCCTTGCACTTTTGCTTAAAAAAAAGTCCATCTCAGATATAAAACTAACAACTGATCTTGCATAGAGTCGTAAGAGCACAGAAACTGACCCTTCGGTCCAACCGGTCCAGACCAATCACAGCCCGAAATTAACCTAGTCGCACCTGCCTGTACTTGGTCCATATCCCTGCAAATCTTTCCTATTCCTATACATATCAAATGCCTTTTAAACTCTAAAACTGTATCTGCATTCACCACTTACTCTGGGAGCTTGTTCCACACACCAACCAACCTCTGTTTAAAAAACGTTGGCTCCACGTCTTTTTAAAATCTTTCTCCTCTTACCTTAAAAAAAATGCCCAGCTGCCATTTGTGGATGAGTTCCAAAATTCTACCGCCCGTTGTGTAGAAGTGTTTCCTAATATCTCTCCTGAATGATCTGATCCTAGTTCTCAGATACACCACTCAGCCCATTGAGCCTGCTCCACCATTCAGTGAGATCACAGCTGATCTGATCATCCTCCACTCCACATTCCTGCGGTTGTTCATTTGTTAGCTGAGGCTCTTGCTCCATGGTGTACAGGTGCTTCATTACCGTTCTAGCCAAGATCATCACGTTCTGAACCGGAAGTGACGAGACCTGCTATACCAGAGGATCATATAAATTTGGAGTGGAGCAGAACACCAACGCTTCGATTAGAGGTTGCACTGATGATGTTCCCTGGAAAGGTAACAAAACGCCTGCACACCAAGGAACAGCTGGTCTAGCGAGCAAATGAACGACCACATCCACGACCCAACCTGCAAATTTTCGCTGAGCCCATTTTCCTGCCTTTTCCCCTAACCTGTGTTTGCCTTACCAACTAGAAATTTCAGCCTTGAATACTGTCAATGTCCCAGCCTCGATAGCCTTCTGTGGTAAAGAATTCCACCGATTCACTAGTCTCCGAGAGGAAAACATATCCCCAACATTTCTGTTTTAAATGAGCTACCCCTTACTCTGAGGTTGCATCCTCTGATCCTAAACTCTCCCACAAGAAGAAACAATCTCTCAGCATCTACCTTATCTATCCTGTGCTCATAAACCTTTTAAACTCTGATGTACCCAACCTCATCACATGAAACAGTCCGTCTCTACCTGGAATCAACTTAGTGAACCTTCTCTGGCCTGTCTCCAATGCCTGCACATCTCTCCTTAGATACGCGGGGGCTGGAGTGTGGTGCTCAAAACTGTTCACAGAATTCCAGCTGTGATCTGACCAGTGTTATGAACAGTTTCAGCGCTGCCTCAATTTTTTGTTATTCATTGACGGGATGTCAGCACTTGTTGACTATCCATAATTGCCCAGAGGATAATCACATGACTGTGGTTCTGGAGTCACATTTATCCAGACTGTGTAAGGATGGCAGTTTCCTTCCCCAAAAGACATGAGTGAGCCAAGTGGACTTTTCCAATAATTGACAATTATCATCATGAGCCTCTTAATTCTAGGTTTTTATTGAAATTAAATTCCAACATCTGCCATTGCAGCACTAAAGTCTGAGGCCCCAGAACATTACCTGGGTCTCAGGACAGGAGGTGATAGCTTAGTGGTGTTATCGCTAGACTGTTATTCCTGAGACATTCTGTGGGTCTGGGCTCAAACCTCACCCATGGTAGATCGTGGAATTTGAGTTCAGTAATAATCTGGAATTAAGAGTCTAATGGTGACCATGTGACCATGGACAATTGTGAGGGAAAAATGCATCTGTTTCACCAACGTTCTTTAGGGAAGGAAATCTGCCATCCATAGCTGGTCTGGTCTACATGTAACTCCAAACCCACAGCAAAGTGGTTGACTGTTAACTGTCCTAAGGCAAGTAATAATGGACAATGAATGCTGGCTAGTAACAGCCATGCCCCATGAATTCATTAAAAAGAATGAATAGTCTAGCATTAGTACCACTAGGCCATCATCTCTCCTACAATTTGTTTAATACCCCATTCCCTTTCAATGAAAGGCCAACATTCCAATTACTTTCCCAATTGCCCACTGGCAGTTTAGGCAAGCATTATAATTTTAAATCATTTTGCTGACTTCTCTGACAGCCCAGCCTCCTCAGATAATGATTCTCTGAGTCAGACCGATTTAAAATCTTCCAGATTTTTGTTGTTGTTAATCAGCTGATGGGCACATAATCGTTGTGACTGCAGTGGGCAACATCTCTCGCATTGCATTGCATCAGCCCAGGATGCTGACATCTCATTTCCCTTTCAGGTGGGTACAACTACAATTGCCCACCTCGATTTTAACAAAGCTTTGAATCATGAACACACACTCAAGAAGCAGGCCCCATGCTTTTAGAGTGATACGGTCATAGAGATGTGCTACATGGAAACAGACCCTTTGGTCTAACTCGTCCGTGCCGACCAGACATCCTAAATTAATCTAGTCCCATTTGGCATGTATCCCTCTGAATTTTTCCTCTCCATGCATCCATCCACATGCCTTTTAAATTTTGTAATTGTACCAGCCTCCACCACTTCCTCTGGCATTTCATTGCACCACTTCATCTGGCATTTTATTTCATATACACACCACCCTCTGCGTGAAAAAGTGGCCCTTAGGCTCCTTTTAAATCTTTCCTCTCTCACCTTAAGCCAAAGGCCTCTCATTTTGGACTCCCCTACCCTGGGGAAAAGACCTTGACTATACATCCTATCCAGACCCCTCATGTTTTTACAAACTTCGTTAAGGTCACCCCTCAGTCTCTGACACTCCAGTGAAAATAGCCCCATCCTAATTAGCCTCTCCCTATCGCTCAAACTCTCCAATCCTGGCAACATCTTTGTAAACCTTTTCTGAACCCTTTCAAGTTTTCTGGAAGAGAAACAGAAGTTGCTGGAGAAACTCAGCAGGTCGGGCAGCATCTGTGGAGAGAGAAACAGAGCTAATATTTTGAGTCTGGTTACTCTTCTATAGAACAAAAGAAAACTAGTCAAATCTAGCATTTGTGTTGATGATGGGGATGGGTGGACTTGGGCAATGGGAATGCTTTACCAACCCTCTCTATCCAGTCTGGCATTAGCCAATGAGTGGATAAGAAATTGAAGACAAATTGGTCCTTGGAAATGTAAATGGGTCCATCACCATCTCCAGACTCCATTCAAAGTCTGTTTGAAAAAAAAACAGTGCAGGCTTGATGGGTTGACTGGCCTTCTCTGGTCCTGTAACATTCTATGATTGGCAGCCACCAATCAATGGAGTTGACAATACATCACCAATCCTTTCCGGTCACTTGGATCAAAATCTTGACGCTCTCCACTGTCCGTACTCTGGTAGCACTTTGACGTGAACTGAGCACTTCTCAAAAGTGGCTCACTATCATATCCCTGAGGGTTTTGTGGATAGGCAATAAATACTGGCTTTGCCAACAACGCCCACATTCCAAGAATGAATTTTTGTGCACCAACGCAGCAGCATAAATACATACTGTCACATGTGAAGCAGACTTGATTATAGGAAAAGGTTCCAAAGCCATTTCAGCTATAAGCAGCATCTTAATAATGATCTTGTTCCCTGTGACTGTAACGTTGACATCCTGTCATTCTTAAGCCGACATTCTCTCGATTCTTAAAACTGAGCTCCAGGCACTTTAGAATTATTTAGATTTTCTGAAGTTCTATGACTCACCCATTTTTATTTTTAATGCTCTCAATGTAGCACCACTGATGTATCCTCCTAACTGAATAACATGCCAATAGATAACATTTCTAAAATTGCATTTTCAAACACTATATATTTTTGTAAATTAAAATGTCTTTATGTAGTTGTACACTCAGTCATCCTATGTTCTCAGTTAAGTGTCTCAGTCTTCAATTCACGGTGAATTGAAAAGGACCAAAGTTTTGCCAAAAACTTTTGATCGAAACTTGGTTAGACCACAGTGAAAGTACTGTGTACAGTTCTGAATAGTGTGTTAGCGGGAAAGGGTTGATAGACTGTGTCTCCTTTTTCTTGAGAAGAGAAGGGTGACCTAATGAGGATCTTTAAAATTAAGCAAGATTATGCAGAAATGGAGACAGAGAGAACACTTCCTCTTGTGCAGAACAGTATAACTGAGAACTTCAATAGTTGTCAAGAAATGCAATCAAGAATTCAGAAGGAACTTCTCCCAAAGAGTTGGTAAAATGTGATGTTCGCTACCACATGGAATGAGGTGAGGTCACTGCAGTTCCAGAGGTCCAGAGGCCTGCTCTCTCTTCAGAGAGAGATGTCTTGTAGTGAGTTTAGCCTGGGGATCACTACACCTCAGGACAGGGGCAAGTTTGAGAAGGCTTGACCTTCATAGTGACCTGCGTTGGAGTGGAAATTAGATTTAGGCTGTTGGTCATCACTATACAGTGAGTCTGGTTGAGTTTCTTGTCAACGATTACTCCCAGGATGTTGAATCTATGCTATCAACATCTTGGGGGTTACCATGGACCCAAAACGCAACTGGACTCACCATATAAATGCAATAGTACAAAAGAAGCTCGGAATAATGCAGTGAACAATTTACTTGCTAATTTCTCAAAGCCTGTCCACCATCTACAAGATGCTCTTGTAGAAGTTCACCAACTATCTTCAGACAGCACCTTCCAAACCTATAATCACTCCCATCTAGAAGAACAAGGGCAACAGATATCACCTGCAAGCTCCCCTTCAAACCACTCACTATCCTGACTTAGAAATATATCACAGTTCGTTCACTGTTGCTGAGTTGAAATCCTGGAACTCCCTTCCTAAGGGCATTGTGAGTTTGCCTACAGCACTTGGCCTGCAGCAGTTCTAGAAGGCAGCTCACCACGACCTTCTTAAGGGGCAACTAGGGATGGGCACTAAATGCTGGCTATGCCAGTAACTCCCACATCACACGAGAAAACAAAAAAAACTGTCACAAACTGACTATAAGGCCTTAAGAAGTAGAAAGGGGAGTAGGCCATTCACCCCTTGATCCTGCTGTGCCATTCAGTAGGATCAATGTCATTCAGCCAACTGAGCTAACCCATCCCCAGCTGAAGTAAATGCTATTGATTCCCTTATGGAACCTAAATAAAGGTATGAGGGGGAAGGGAAAAGAGGGTGCTCTTAGTGGATTTATATGAGGAATGATGGGGCTAGGCTGGAGTGGAGCATGGGGGGTTGGTTTATGAGTAGAGATTGAGTAGGTTGGGACTATAGTCTTGGAATTTAGATGAATGAGGGGGAAGTTTCAGTGAATCAGTTGAGACTACCTCGTTGCATGTTTTTAAGTCAAAAATGGATAGACTTTTGAACAGTAAAGGAATTAAGGGTATTGATGAGTGGGCGGGTAAGTGGTGCTGAGTCCACAAAGAGATTGGCCATGATCTTATTGAATAGTGGAGCAGGTTTGATGGGCCAGATGGCCTACTCTTGCTCCTATTTCTTATGTTCTTGTGTTCTTATGGCTGGGAGTGAATGGTCTCTTTCTGTGCTACATATCCCATGTAATATTTTTCTTTGCTGCTCCTCAGCTTTTGAAACAACAGAAAGAATAATCCTTTGGATTCCCACAGCATTCACTTTGTAACTTGACCTCGTCCCAAGCCATCCTCTGCACCATTAGTCGCCCTCAGCTTTGGTTTCATACTTCCTTTCTGACTTCCAACATTTATGTCATCAGTTCAGCTGTTTTAACATTGCACGGCGCGCCTTCCCCAAACAGTACAGGCAGTTCCAGAACATCGCTTGGGGATTTTGTTCAACTTTTCAGATATTACTCAGAACAAAAGAATGTGCTAATGCTACTCCCTGTCTCAATGATGCATTTCTGTGCATTTTCCACTCATAGCTCTGATGCCTGCACTACAGATCTCAAATAAATTGTCAGCTTATAAGAAATAGTGTGGAGTTTGCACATTCTCCCTGTCTTTGTGTGGGTTTGCTGTTTGTGATCTGGTTTCCTCCCACAGTCCAAGGATGAGCAGATCAGGTGGATCGGCCACGCTAAATGGCCCATAGTGTCCAGGAATGTGTAGGCTAAGTAGGATAGTCATGGGAAATGCAGGGATAGGGAAGGGGGTTGGGTCTGAGTGGGATACTCTTAAGGAGGCCAGTATGGATTCAATGGGCTGAATGGCCTGCTTCCATGCTATCCTATGAAATGTATGGTCAGTTGAGCCAGGATTGGAAAACAAGGTCAGCAAAGCATGAGGGCAGGAATATTATATATCTGGGGTTGTGATACACATACATTCAAGCAGGCAGAGGGAAGGCAAATGAGAGATGGGCCACAAGGTGGAGTGGGTAAGGGGTCAGTTTAGTGATAATGGGAACTGCAGATGCTGGAGAATCCAAGATAACCAAGTGTGGAGCTGGGTGAACACAGCAGGCCAAGCAGTATCTCAGGAGCACAAAAGCTGACGTTTCGGGCCTCGATGAAGGGTCGAAGCCTGAAACGTCAGCTTTTGTGCTCCTGAGATGCTGCTTGGTCTGCTGTGTTCGTCCAGCTTCACACTTGGTTATCAAGGGGTCAGTTTAGGTTGTTTACCAAAAATTCAAGGATTCATCAAGTCATTTTTAAAGTTTTGTTCCTCACTTTGCTTCCCTTTCATTTACCTTGGCCCCTTGTGTTATTTTCGCTCCAAAATGTAGGTTTTTGTCAAAAGTGCATCATAGGCCAAAGGGCCTGTTCCTGTGCTGTAGGTTTCTTTGTTTCTTTGTTTCTTTTATCACTGGACAGCGGGAGCTCTCTGGAAGTCACCCAAGATGACTGTCCCTTGATGTCTATCCTGTAATACAAGCCTCTGACAGTCCTGCAGTCTTTTCAGTTCAGGCCTCTCTAATGCATACAATCAATTTTAAACATTTTTTTTGGGGGGTGTTGGGATTGGTTCCATCTTCAGCTGCCTGGCCCCAGAGCTCTGGAATTCCCTCTTTAAAATCTATCTTTGTCCTACTACTCTTTCCTTACTTGGGAGGTTTCTTAAAATTTATATTTTGATTCAGCTTAATCACTTGTAATAATATCTCCTTGTATTGCTTAACATAGAACATTACAGCACAGTACAGGCCCTTCGGCCCTCGATGTTGTGCTGACCTGTCATACTGATCTCAAGCCCATCTAACCTACACTATTCCATGTACGTCCATATGCTTGCCCAATGACGACTTCAATGTACCTAAAGTTGGCAAATCTACTACCGTTGCAGGCAAAGCGTTCCATTCCCTTACTACTCTGAGTAAAGAAACTACCTCTGACATCTGTCCTATATCTTTCACCCCTCAATTTAAAGCTATGCCCCCTCGTGCTCGCCGTCACCATCCTAGGAAAAAGGCTCTCCCGATCCACCCTATCTAACCATCTGATTATTTTATATGTTTCAATTAAGTCACCTCTCAACCTTCTTCTCGATAATGAAAACAGCCTCAAGTCCCTCAGCCTTTCCTCGTAAGACGTTCCCTCCATACCAGGCAACATCCTAGTAAATCTCCTCTGCACCCTTTCCAAAGCTTCCACATCTTTCTTATAATGCGGTGACCAGAACAGTGCACAATACTCCAAGTGCGGCCGCACCGGAGTTTTGTACAGCTTCACCATAACCTCTTGGTTCCGGAACTCGATCCCTCTGTCAATAAAAGCTAAATCACTGTATGCCTTCTTAACAGCCCTGTCAACCTGTGTGGCAACTTTCAAGGATCGGTGAACATGGACACCGAGATTTCTCTGCTCATCTACACTACTAAGAATCTTACCATTAGCCCTGTACTTTGCCTTCTGGTTACTCCTACCAAAGTGCATCACCTCACATATTAAATTCTATTTGATAACACTCCTTTACAAGCTTTTGGGATGTTTTACTACAGTATGGTTAGGTGGGTCTACATAAATGCAATTTACTAGTGACATTGAAAATACCTGCAGGAGTAGGCCATTCAGCCCTTGAAGCTTGCTCTGCCATTCGATCGGATCATGGCCAATCATAACTCAGTAGACTGTTCCCTGTTTCTCCCCATGCTCTTTGATCCCTTCAGCCATAAGAGCTATATCTAATTCCTTCTTGGAAACATTCAGTGTTCTGGTGTCAACCATTTTCTGTGGCAGAGAGTTCCACAGGCTCACCACTCTCTGTGAAGATATTTCTCCTCATTTCAGTCCTAAATATCCTACACCAAATCCTTATTCTATGACACCTCTTTCTGGACTTCCCAGTGATTGGGAACATTCTTCTTGCATTTACTATTTTTAGGCCCATTAGAAGTTTATAGGTTTCTCTGAGATTCCCCCTCAATCTTCTAATATCGTCCTGACTGATCCAGTCCCTCCTCATATGTCAACCCTGCCATTTCAGGAATCAGCCCGGTAAACCTCTGTTGCAGTTTCTCTATCACCAGAACATCCTTCCTCAGAAAAGGAGATCAAAACTGCACACAACACTCCAGGTGTGGTCTCACCAAGGCCCTGTATAATCACCGCAAGACATCTCTGATCCTGTTCTCGAAGCCTCTCGGTATGAAGGTCAACGTATCGTTTACCATCTTTATTGCCTGCTGCACCTGCAATGTTTACCTTCAGTGACTGGTGCACAAGGACACCCAGAACTTGTGACACCAACCCCTTTCCTCATCTGTCACCTTTCAGGCAATAATCTATCTTCCTGTTTTTTGTTAGCAAAATAGATAACCTTGCATTTCTCCACATTACACTTTGTAGAAATATAGAAAATAGTATTTGGAGAAGGCTATTCAGCCCTTCAAGCTTGGTCCAGCATTCAATATGATCATGGTTGACCATCCAATTCAGCACTATGCTCCTGGTTTCTCCACGGCCCTTTTGATTCCTTTAACCCTAAGAACTATATCTATCCCTCTATCACCTGCCATATAATTAGCCACTCACTCAGCTTGACCAATTCTCACTGAAGCCTCTCTGCATCCTCTTCACAGTTCACCATCCCACCCAGATTTGTGTATGTTCAACCTTGGAAATATTACATCTCATTCCCTGATATATATAGCTGGATCTACTTGTGGTATTCCACTCGTCACTGCATGCCACTTGGGTTCTTGTTGGAAAGTTTACTGTTGATTCTTATTGTGAGTGAGCTGTCAACAGGAAATCTCAACCACTGTAAATCTGGCCGCATTCTCCACATAATCAATGGGAAAGAAGTGATGCATAATATTTGACTAGGGTTTTCAAAATCCAAAGGCAAGGTTTATCGCCAGCAGGGCATATCATTGGAAAATTATGCTATTTTTCCCTCAGGGTCTTTTCTATCCTATTTCCTTGCTGTGCTATGTTTGCAGGCAACTTAATTGAATCAAGTACAGTGCTGTCCACATCCTAAACTCTGAAAACTCCTCCCTGAACCAATCCACCTTTTAACCATTCCCTCCTCCTTCCAAACCCTCTGTAAATTGCAATAGTTCTGTAATGGCGACTAGCAGTCCTGCAGAAGGGCCACTGGACTCAAAATGTCAATCCTGTTTCTCTCCCACACATGCTACCATGCCTGCAGAGTTTCTCCAGAAACTTCTGGTTTTGTTTTAGATTTTCAGCATCCACACTTCTTTGTTTTACTCCAGTTAATTGACTTTACCAAATTTAACTCTGTAAATTGTGCCTCTTTGATTGTGCTTTTAATTTCCTGTCCTAATTTCACCAGAGGTGACTCACCATTATATCTTGATTGAAGACACTTCTGCAAGGGGTTTCAGGATATTGCATGATGTTAAATTTAAGATTATCACTTGGACCCCCATGCATTTCAGCTCCATGCGTCAGCGGCTACATGTTTTCTCACATAAGGGATTCCATTCAGTGTGGATAAAAAAGGTTTTGTGTATAAATTGCACCATATTTATTGGAAAAGAATTATGAAAACTGCCAATCCCTGTAACATTCCCCATAGCGACGTCCTGACCAATCAGATCCTACCTTTCCAGTCTGAGGCTAGTCAGTCAGCAATGATTCACAGTTAACAATACTGTGGCATCTCCATGCCAACCTTGATCCAACCAATCAGCACCCTCTACTTCTACTGTATAAATTGGTGTTTCCTTTCAAAGTTTGATTTCTTGTATACCTGTCCCGTTGCATCCAAGACAAAAAACACATTTTTAGCAATGCTTGTTTTAATGGTGCTGTATGATTACAAGTTTATTGTTGATGTTTGGCAGCCATTCAATTGTACTGTTTTTCTGATCTGAGTGTCTTGGGCAATGTTCTCTCCAATTTTCCTTCACTGTGCATGACTCCTTGATGCATTGTTTAATGGCCTATACAACCCCTATAAGGTTCTCACATGGCAATGCACGCTTGCTTCTGGCTTATTTATTCTCTAAATGATGGGTGCTAAGTGACAACATTGGTAGCAAATCTTTATGAGTCTAACCAATCACTGCAAAGAGTTAATGTTTAAGCATTTTTCCATATGACAGCTTACACAATGCTGCATAATTATATTAAAGTTAACTTGAAAAGAAATAGAGAAAAAGAGAATTTAAATGACTTTTCCCAAATTAATAGATTAGTTCTAATGAGTTTTTTCCTTCCACAGACTGGCTGAACTCAACGAATTTATTAGTTTGGAAGTCATTTTAGCCTTGTTACATGGAAATGAAGCATTTCATTATAAATCTTCCAAAACCCCATCGATTGCCATACATCTTAATCTCCACTCTCATCCCAACAGAACACACATTCCCTCACATCCTGCTCTCTTATCAAAGCAAACCTTGCAGTTGCTATAAGATTGAAATTGGTGTAAATGCTCAGTAGGATTGACGGCGAGAGAAATGGAGTTAATGGTTTTGGTCAATGATCTTTCGTCCGAACTGATAAATCCATTCTCCTCCAGTCCACAGTCTAGGTGATTGCAATCCCGATGACACTTAGGAAGATTGACACTATCTGGGGCAATGTAGCCCACTTGATTCAGTCGCATCTGCCAACTTCAATACCCACTCCAATGTTGTCGATTTGTAGCAGTGTGTACCGTACACAAGATACATAGCAGGAACCCTCTAATGCACCTTTGACAGCACCTCCCAAGTTCACAAATTCTACCATATAGAAGGGCAATGGCAGCAGATATGTGGGATAACCCTCGTCCCACCCTGCCCCTTATCCTTACCACCAACTGCAATTTCCTCTCCAAGCCACTTACCATCCAGACTTGGAGGTATATCTTCATTCCTTCAGTGTTGCTAGGTCAAAATCCTGCAACACCTCCCCCACCCAACAGCATTGCATATCTACCTACAGCACACAGACAACAACGGTTTAAGAGGGCAACTCACCACCACCATCTCAAGGCCAAAAGGATGAATTCTTCCTGGTAAAGAAATGAGTGGCTGCCTATTTCGATTTATATCCAATGTTTGGCCAACAAAATGGCAGAAATTTTTCACCAGCATTTCTCTGGGTGATGATGACCCTTTGAGATGGTTGTCCTGTTAATCAAAACTTTTAAAGAGAAACAGCCTTGGGATGGGTCTTAAAGTGGTAGAGCTGTGACTATTTTTTTGAGTAACTTGATCTATTGTGAGACTGTCCAAGAAAAGAGACATTGTTGATATATTGCCTTGGAAACAAATGGTCTTTGTTATTTGTGAGGATGACTACCTCGTGTTTACTCATTGGTGGAGAGCGCCTGGCACTCAATTCTGTTCTATATTTTATAGAAAGTGGTTAGTCATTTTTCCACCCTCCTTTGTTAAGACTCTCATTCCCAGAAGTAGGGGCACTATCACTTCCGCAGCTTTAACCAGCTGCAGTTGGCAGCAAGCTCTGGTCTATTGGTTGCTTCATCTCTTCATTCAGACAAGTGCAGTGCATCTGCACATTGTGCAGAATTTGGGTCAAAACTCCCCATAGCTGTTCAATAAAAACATCCCTTTTGATGTGGAAGTGATCGCTCAGTGTTACTACAACAACAACAACAGCTTGCATTGATATAGCATTTAGCATTGAAACACATCCCAAGGTGCTTATCAGGAGAAACACAAAACCAAACATATTACAAATGCTTGAGCTAATTTTTCTTCAGATTTGAGGCCAGTCTGCTCAGATGTGACTTTAGAATGTAATGGTAAAAGTCTTCAGATGGATGACACTGTATGAGCAATGTCCTGAAATGGTGTCAGTGGAGCAAATCATTCCATTCAGGGAAAATTACATCCATTTTGTTTCTTTTTAAATAAACAATGACAAACCCAATGAAGGAGACAATTGTCAAGTGTTTTCAGCTTGCACAGCATGAAGTGTCCCAGGCAGGAAATTTGAAAATAAACTGAAATGAAGGGTTCCTATTCGCTGTGGGCTAACTTCACTTGTGTCTATCCCTCTGATGGGAAAGGGTCAAAACTCAGAGAGCAGGCTGGACTTCTGTTCTCTGTCTGATCATACCTACTATCAGTTTGGTCAGGGCATCCCAAGTGCACTGATGCTATCTGAATCAATGCAGAAATCTTATTAAATTATGCATGTCAGCCTACAGTGATGTTTATAGGATGTTAGTTGCCATTCTGTGTTACAGTGACGTAGAATCAGCAGAGCAGGTGACCATTCTTCCCCTTGAGTGCTGACTGGAACCTGTACATCAATGGAGCTGCGGTGGACTAGGTTGACAGCGTGGAGTTCCTAGGACAATAACCAACAATCTATCCTTGCCCTCCCAAGAAGCTATAATGTTCAAGGAGGCACGGCAGCACCTGCTCTCCCTCAGGAAGCTGAGGAAGTTAGGCATATACACAAGGACCCTCACCAACTTTTACAGATTCACCATAGAAAGCATTCCCTTTGGGTGCGTAACAGCCTGGCATGGCAACTGCTCTGCCCAGGACTGTAAGGAACTACAGAAGGTTGCCATTCACCTTATCTACACCCCTCATGATTTTATAAACCTCTAAAAGGTCACCCTCAATGTACGACACTCCAGTGAAAAAGGTTCCACTCTATGCAGCCTCTCCTAATTGTTGGCAATTTGGGATAAGTTTCATCTTGCTATGCAAGTATGTAATGCTCCTGGGGGAGTTTTAACGTCAGGAATCAACAGTCCATTATATATCTCTCCCAGCCTTCATTAATGTTGGCATCAGTGGATCATTTAATGCTGTCACCACCTTATTTGTCAAAGCCAATATTAGTCTTACTGTGTGGGAGTGAGTAACTCATGTGTCGTTTGTTCGACAGGTGATACAGACTGTGTTCTTTGGAATCTGTGTACTGACGGACCTCTCGAGTCTCCTTACTCAAGGCACTAACGACCGAGAGCAGCAGAGACAGCTCAGGAAACTGATCTTTCTCAGAGACTGGGTGATGGCTGTCCTGGCATTCCCTGTGGGTGTGGTAAGTGGCTACGTTAACCCCTTTCCTGCCTTTAGCAGCCTTGTGGTCCAGTGCACAGAGCTTCACTCAGTAGGAATGTGTGTTGGGAAGTTGGGGGGAATTGTTGAAATGAGCTGAAATTTGAAAAAGATGGAATTTGTACATGTCAACATTGTCTGCATTTTGGAGAGGCCTGATGTGTACAGCGTTTTAAGTAGGAGCACCAAATGGGAACATACGGTTCTCGTGTACCTCAATCAAGGTCTGCGTTTGATCACCTTCCCCAGGATAGGAGCTTAACCATGTTTAATCCTGTCTTTCTAATTGCACTGCTGTCTTTCACAGTCTCCGTGATACATTACAAAATATCCTCTCTGCAGAAAAAAGACCATTGGGCCCAGTGAGCCTATGCTGATATTTTGTTCTATACAAGGCTGCATACAAGACTCATCCAACCCCACAAAAATATCATTCAATTCTCTTTTCTCTCAGGTGTCCATTCGCGGCTCCCCTTAAATCTGTCACTGCTTTCCACCTCAGCTGGTTGCCACGATGAGCTTAGTTGTTCTCACCACCCTCTGGGCGAAGAGATTTCTCCTAAGTTCTCCGTTAGATTTGTCAGCTGCTGGTTTTGTTTATGAGCCTTTATTTTGGCCATGCCAGCAAGCAGAAACAATTTACTTCTCAAGCCTTTGCACAATCTTGAGGACCTCCACCAGGTCACATGCCAGCCTTCTCATTTCAAGTAGAAGAAGCCCCATTGCTCTCCATTTAACACATCGTACTCTATTGATACATTGCGATAAAATGGCACAGAAGAATTCCAATTGTGTTCTAACCAATGTACGATGACATATCAGCAAAAAAAACCTGGAACACAAATACTTCATTGTTTGGACTGTGGTTTAACATTCATCATCAGGTTATTGTGGCAAAGACAGCTCGGCCAATTGAGTCCATTCTGGCTCATCCTCATTCCTCTGCACTATCCCTGTGGACCTTTAAGTTCATTTCCTCCAGTCTGTCCAACTTCTTTTAGCAATTTTTTGATGAGCTAAGCTTCCACGCCGGATAGTGAAAGCAATTAATCAACTTACGTTCCAGTTTTTTTTTCTCTGTCAGTCTCTCTCTTTTTTTGTTCCTTTTGTGTTCAGGATCAGACCCTTATTATTTTCATCTAGCATGCAGCACTTCTTTTTTGAATGAACTTCACTTCTTTATTTATCTGTTCAATTGCTTAATTGAGTCCTTGTACAAATCATTAACCCAATCTCTATCTGTCCTGCTTTTAAACTTGGCTCACATGCGATATAAAACTGCAGATGCTAGAAGCCTGAAACAAACATAAATTGCTAGAGAAACTCAGCAGGTCTGTCTGCATCTGTGGACACAGAAACACAATCAACATTTTGAATACTTTATGAGGGTTTCTGCTTTTACCACCATTATAGGCAGTGAGTTCCAGATTCCTATTATACCTACTGGGTGTAAACATCACTTTCTCTGTAAACGTCCTGTCCCACACCTTCAATCTGTATGCTCTGGTCATTGATCCCACTATCAAGTGCCTTCCTGTCTACCCGATCAATGCCCCTCATAATGTTATACTTCTCAATCATGTCACCCCTCATCTCCTCTGCTGTACAGAAAACGACGCCAGTCTGTCCAATCTCTTCATAATTAAAACTCTTCAGCTCAGGCAACATCCTGGTAAATCTCCCCTGCACCCTCTCGTGTGTTATCGCATTCTTCCTATAATATGGATTCCAGAACTCCACAAAATACTCCAGCTGCGGCCGAGCCAATGTTTTATACAGTTCCAGAATCACGTCCCTGCTCCACAACTCTACGCCTCAGCACTTGAAGGCAAATATACCATGTGCCATTTTAGCCACTTTATCAAACTGACATACTATCTTACGGACAAGGCTCCTTCAACCGTTGGTGCTTCCCAGTGTCCAAGCATTTATTATGTATTCCCTTGTCTCGTTTGTCCTGCCTCAGTGTATCACCTTGCACTTGCTTGGATTGGATTCAATTTGCCACTGATCAACCTATCCAGCCATCCATATATCTTCCTGTAGTGTAAGGCTATCTCTTTCACTACTTACAACCCCACAAACTTTCATATCATCCATGAACCTGTTGATCAACTATCCTGCATTCAAGTCTAAATCATTTATACATCCCACAAATAGCAAGTCCCCAAACGCTGATCCCTGCAGAACCCCACTGGACTCAGGATTCCAGGAACAAAAACAGTCCTCAACCATCACCCTCTGCTTCCTGCTACTCAGCCAATTCTGGATCAATTTGCCAAATTTCCTTGGATCCCATATGCTGTTACCTTCACTATCAGTCTCCCATGCAGGACCTTAGCAAAAGCCTTGCTGAATTCCGAGTAGGCTACATGAAAATCACTTCACTCATCTACACACTTTGAAAAATTCAATCAAACTGGTCAGACATAGCCTCCCCTTAACAAAACCATGCTAACTGTTCTTGATGAATCTCAACCTGTTCAAGTGCATATTAATTCTGTCCCTTAGAATTACTTCCAATAGTTTCCCTACCAGTGAAATTTGGTTGTCTGGACTTTAGTTTCCTGGCTTATCTTGAGCTCCTTTCTTGAATAACAGTACCACAATTGGCTGTCGTCCAGTTTATCTGTGGCCAGAGAGGTATTGAAAATTATTGCCAGCCCCCCTGCCCATCCTCCCCTGCCTTACCCATCACATTGGGATGCGTCTGGCCCTGGAAATTTACCTATTTGTAAGCCTGTCTGACCAGGAGGTCTGATCTCAGCCGAGGAGCGTTAGCATGGTCAGTCAGCTACTTGGGGTGTTCGCGGTTAGGGGTTGTGTTTCATTACAGCCGCAGGACAGAGCCACAGTCAGTCTTGAACAATGACAAGATGTCATGCTATGCTAGGCATCAGAAAAACACAAAGCACTCCGACAGACAAAGTTCATACACGAAATGGCACTAAGGGTAGGTAGCCTGTGTCTCTTCTTTCTTGTATCTCCAGTTACTATGACAGTTGATCACACAGTTGAATAGTGATACATTTACAAATGTGAGATTCTATTTCCAATTAAGTGTCACCCTTGCCACCATGTGCCTAGAGAAGATTGCCCTTTCTGTTTCTCCCCCATTTCATGCACCATGAAGGCCTATTTCAGGTTGGCAGCATTTAACCTGGTGTACAGTTCCGGCAGCAAGAATCCCAGGAGGTCATGGTAGTGGCAAGTATTTCTGCCATACATGAACATAAGATAGCATGGGTGCAGCACCATAGAAGTGCGGTTCACACAAAATAAGACATTAGAGCAAAAGAACACCATTCAACCCATCAAGTCTACTCTGCTATTCGAAGAGATCATGGTTGATCTAATAATCCTCAACTTCACTTTCCTGCATAACCCCATAACTCTTGACTCCCTTCCTGAGTAAGAATCTATCTTAGCCTTGAACATAGTTAATGACCCAGCCTCAACTACACTCTGTGGTAAAGAATTCTACAGATTCACTACCTTCTGAGTGAAGAAATTCGTCCTCATTCTATCTTAAATGTATGATCCCTTTTTCTGAGAATACGAGTCCTGGTCCAACACTGTCCAGCAAGGAGAAACAACCTTTCTGCATCTACTGTGTCAAGGCTTCGAAGAATATTAATGTTTGAGATGAGATGAACTGCAGAAATCATGAAATAACTGGCTGCAGCTTACAGAGAGAAACCCTTTCTGTAATTGACACTTAGCTCATCTTGCTTGGGGTCATCCCTTTGTTTCTGCTTGTGATTTAAATAAGGCGCCCAATGATGTGGTGTAGTTTAATACCCACTCTTTATTGCTGACATTCTTAGACAATTTCCAGAAAAGTTTGCTTAACATCTAAGTGAGGGCTTGAAAAAAGTGTCTCAGGAAGTTTTCTGAGGTCCCTCAAGAATCCCGATCAAACTTCGAATAGCTAGTGCTCAGTGGAAGATGATTTAAATAGTGCTAAACGTTCTAAGCATCATGTTAACTTCCAATCAGCTGATTGCTAGTCAGAGAGGACATTAGGTCAGAGGAACACCAGCCAAATGCTATGCAGACTTCTTAGCCAGTCCATTTAATCAGCGTTCACCTCGTTAACACACTTCTGGCACTGTTCCTATTGCAAACTTCAACTCCTTTATCAAGGTGACACCTTGTGGAAAGGTTGTCCAGATTGGGACTAGAATTTAGAAGATTGAAGGTGATCTATTGAAACCTGCAGGGAATTGACAGAGTGGATGCAGAAAGGATGTTTCTCTCCATTTTGAGCTGTCTTCACCCAGAGAGTGGTGAGCCTTTGGAATTCTCTGCTACAGAATGAGTAGTGATCAAAACAGTGAATGCTTTCAAGAAGGAGTTAGGTATAGTTATAAAAGCTAAAGGGATCAAAGGGCATGGGGAGAAAGCAGGAGCAGGGTTCTGAGCTGAATGATTATTGCCAGAGAAAATAACACTTGAGTTCCACTAATACTTGGCTCAATTAATGGTTTACGAGATGCAGTGCATGGAAATTACAGAGCCATGTCAATGGCTGTAAATTTTTAATTGCAATTCGTAATGGTACTTTGCATCCTCACTGTTTTATTATGGAGCCAATGCACACCCAACAATCCAATCATGACTTTTTATAGTTAGTTAACAGAACATCTTAGGTTGACCAGTCGGTAATGGGATGCCATAAGACACAGAATTGTTTAAACAACACTTCCTTCTGTGACCAAGCCAAATCTGTATCCAACTTACCAACTCACCGTAGATCGTATGTGGCTTAATCTACTGGACCAGTCTCCCATGAGGCATGTGTCATATGCCTCAGTAAAGTCCATGTAGTCAACATGCACTGTCCTATCTTCGTCAATCAAACTCATCAAAAAACTCAATTATATTTGTGAGACAAGACTTCCGCTGCACATAGCCATGCTGACTATTGCAACTAACCCTTCCTTTTCAAAATGCAAGTAAATCCTGCCCCTTAGAATCTTCTCCAATTATTTCCCGACCAGTGTAAGGTTCATCAGCCTGTATTTTCCCGGATTGTCCTTTTTGTACTTTCTTAAACAAAGGAACAACGTTGGCTATTTTCTAGCCTTCTTTCCCTGATGCTGAAGAGAATCTTGGTCAAAGATCTCTGTCAAGGCCCCAGCAAACTCTTACCTTGTCTCCCTCAAAATCCTGGGGTAGATCCTGTCAGGTCCTTGGGGACTTATCTACCTTCATGTTTTTGCATTTGGACAAGTCATGTGATGTGAGTGAACATGAGCATTAGTGGAAGGGAGGTGAGGATCTCAGAAGATCCTTTAGGAAGTAAAGTGTAGAAAACCAAGATAGGCACAGTCTAATCTTCCTTTCTAATAAAAACAAAATCCTGCCGATGCTGTAGCACAGTAAAAAGCACAGAGAATATCGGAGATATTCAGCAGGTCTGGCAGCATCTGTGGAGACAGAAGCAGAGTTAATGTTTCAAGTACGATATGACACTTCTTCAAAGTTCTTCAGAGTTCTGAAGAAGAGCCAAAACAATCTTGAAACAATAACTTTTTCTCTCCCACAGATGCTACTGCGCCTACTGATATTCTCCAGCATTCTCTGAGCTTGCTTCTAATCTTTCCTGATGTGCCTCAGGAGATTGGAGCTGATCTGCTGGTCTCATAAGGAGAGTTAATGAAATAAAACATGCCCATTTGGTTCTTTGTAGCCTTGGATACCCTTCCTATGGTCTTGTCTAGGAGGACTCAGAGTGCATACTCAACAGAGTTTAGAAAGATGTAGGGGAATTGATTTATTGATTGATTGATTTTATTCTTGTCACATGTATCAAGATACAGTGAAAAGGCATGCTTTGTGCACTGTACATACCGTATAAAGTGCATCAGGATATCAAAACAGAGTGGAAGAAGTGTTACAGGCACAGAGAAGGTGCAGAGAGAGAGACCAGAATTAATATTTCAGAGGTTTGCACAAAAGTCTGTAGCAGCAGGGAAAAAGCTGCTGTTGAATCTATTTGTACATGTATTCAAACTTTTATATCATCTACTCGACAGAAAAGGGTGGAAGAGAATATAACCGGGGTGGGAGTGGTCTTTGGTTGGTTGCTTTCCTGAGGCAGTGGCAAGAATAGATGGAGTCAATGGACGGAAGGCTGGTTTGTGTGATGGACTGGGCTGTGTTCATGTTTCTCTGCAGTTTCTTGTGGTCTTGAGAAGAGCAGTTACCATGCCAAGCTGTGCCACGTCCAGGTAGGATGCTTTCTACGGTGCATCTATAAAAATTGGTAACGGTCCTTGTGGACATGTTGGATTTCTTTAGTCTCCTGAGGAAGTAGAGATGTTGGTTGTACTTTCTTGACCATTGCTTCTGCATGAGTGGACCAACACAGATAGTTGGTGCCCTCCATTCCAACTCCTGAAGTCAATAACAAGCTCCTTCATTTTGCTGGTGTTGATGGAGAGATTATATTCTTTATACCATGCTGCTAAGGGCTCAATCTCTTTCCTGTATTCTGTCTTGTTGTTGTTTCATTGGATCTTATTGAAACTTACAGAATACTGGAAGGCCCAGACAGAGTTTCCACGTGTAGGAGTAACTGGGACCCAAAGGCAAAGCCTCAGAATGAGGGATAGCCCTTTAGAATTGAGATGAGGAGGAATTTCTTCAGCCTGAGGGTCGTGAATCTGTGGAACGCATTGCTGCAGACATCTCTGGAGACCAAGTCATTAAGTGTGTTTAAGACAGTTCTTGATTAGTAAGTGCATCAAAGATTTCGGGGAGAAGGCAGGAGAATGAGGTTGAGAAACATATTAGCTGTGATTGAATGGTGCAGCAGACTCAATGGGCCAAATAGCCAAATTCTGCTCCTGTATCTTATGCTATTACAGTAGGCCACAGCAGCTTCCTTCCTTGCTCAAACCACAATTAGGATTGTCATTGGAGCCTGAAGACATCCTCAGATCCTGATATCCAAAACAAAAGCTCAACGGTTTTTGTTGAGCAGGTATTGTGATCAATTAAGAATGTTTTCTGGATGATTTTAACTGGTCAGGTATTTTATACCTAAATAGGTTGACTGACCATGTAATAAGCTTTACCCTCAGGAAATCAAGTGTTACTGGCAGGAGCTAAACTGCGGGTTTGAGAGTTCCTGGAGTATTTCTCAGGTACAACCTTAGTGCTAAGCCTGTGTAACTGAATTGTAATATGTACTTGCTCTTATGTCTCCCAAGAGGATTATTGTGTAATTTGTAAGTAATATAACTAGTTTTTAAGTACCAAATAATAAGCCTACCCTCTTTTCTCAGAACTATGCCTCTCCTCTGCTGCAGGTTTTGTGTAGGTACTCTTCCCATATGTTTGAAATAACTTCAATAACAAGGATTTGTGACAGTGAGTCTACACTACACATCTACACATTGGGGGCAGCACGGTGGCTCAGTGGTTAGTACAGCTGCTTCCCAGTGCCAGGGACCCAGGTTTGATCCCACCCTCAGGCCACTCTCTGTGTGGAATTTCCCTGTGTCTGCATGGGTTTCCTCCAGGTGCTCCAGTTTCCTCCCAGAGTCCAAAAAAGTGCAGGGTAGGAGGATTGGCCATGCTAAATTGCCCATTGTTGCCCTTTGCTGAGGAATCTGTAGGATTAGGTGGGTCATAGGAGAATGGGTCTGGGTGGGGTGCTCTGAGGGCCGGTGTGGACTTATTGGGCCGAAGGGCCTGTTTCCACACTGCAGAGATTCTGTTCTATGAAATCTCAGAATGTTGCAGAGGACATGAACACAACATGTACCACCAAACCTTCCAATATCTGGAGGATTGAAAATGCCCCTCAATCTACAAAGTTGTCGAGTGAAGCTATTCTTCTTCATTTCCTCCTAACTTGTTCGCTTTCAAATTCCCTGACAGAGGAACAGTTTCCACAGATCAACTTTACTAATTACCTTCATCATTTGGTATTTGTTAATTAGATCGCCCTTGAAGTCTCCTCTGTTCCTTTTTGACAGATTCTGTAACTTTTTTTCTGCTGAATGCTGTTTGTGATACAGTGGCAAGTTTAAAAAATTGCACTTCAAGGGAAGAGGTTGCTGCTGGCTCAGCCAACATTTATTACTTATCCTGTGTTGTCCTGGAGATGGTGATAGTAAAAACTCTGTCCAAGGGTCACAGTCTGAGGGCTCGGGGTAGACCATTTGAGACGGCGGTGAGGAGAGATTTCTTCACCCAAAGAGTGGTGAGCCTGTGGAATTCATTACTCCAGGTAGTAGTTGATGCCAAAACATTGAATGTATTCAAGAAGCAGCTAGATATAGTGCTTGGGGTGAAAGGTTATGGGGGGAAAGCAGGATTACGCCATTGAATTAGAGGATCATCCACGATCATGAAGAATGGCAGAGCAGGCTCAAAAGGCTGAATGGCCTCCTGCTTCTCCTTTCTTTTATGCTTCTCTGTTCCTCTCCTTCAAGTGCTGGTTTGGGTGGTGTAGGTAGACCAGTCTGCTGTAAGGGAGGGTCTTTGGCCCAGTGACACTGAAGGAGTGGTGACATTGTCCAAATTCAAAATAGTGAATGACTTTTTGGGCGAGGGACGTGCGGAGCAGATTTCCTATGTATTTGTTGCTCTTGGCCTTCTAGATGGTAGAGGCTACAGGCTTGCAAGGTCCTCTTGAAGTAACCTCAGGGTGAGTTCTGCAGTACAGCTTTTAGATAGTCAGCACCGCTGCGTGTCAGTGGTAATGTGGGTGAAATGCCAATCAAGTGCACCACTTTGTCCTGGATTCAGTGTTTTGGAGCTGCTCTCATCCAGGCAAGTGGGGAGTATTCCATCACGCTCCTGACTTATGCCTTATTGATGGTGGGCAGGCTTTGAGGAGCCAAAAGGTGAGGTTCTCACTGCAAGAATCCAAGCCTCTGACCTGCTCTTTTAGCAATGGTGTTCCTATGGCAAGTCCAGTTCATTTTCTGATCATTGGTAATCCTTGGGATGTTGATATATCAATGTTTTGTTTGACAGAAGAAGTTAGAAATCAGAGTAAGTCACAGCTGGGAACGTATTCAATGTTTTTCACAGGCAGGAACAACGTCAGCTTATTCCAAAGCATCATGTAATACTCAAGCTTCTGTACTACATAAGTTCAAAGAAGAAAGATATTGTTACTTCAGTCTGACTTCTGGTTCCCTTGCAGATGGTGGTGACACTGTTCTGGACCTTGTACCTATACGATCGGGAGCTGGTTTATCCAAAAATCCTGGACAGTTTTATACCACCATGGATTAACCATGGAATGGTGAGTACAACAAGGGCAGCTGTCCCAACTGTGGATTTTTTCTTTTGTTGGGAGAGTGATGAAGAAAGGGAAATTACCCCCTCAGCAAAACTGGAATGATCTTCCTGCCCATTTCACTCACCTCTACTTAATTTCACCTATTAATGTAATCTAGCCTAAGTTTGTTCTGTGTAACATCATGTTTGATTTACATGCCTTTTAGTGAAACAATGAGCTAGATAAATCAGTGTATAAAGAAAAAGACACATAGAGGCACAAAGGAACTGACAGGACTGTCATAACATAATTCAAAGATCTGCTGATGCTGGAAATCTGAAACTAAAACAGAAATTGCTGGGGAAACTCAACAGGACTGACAACACCTGTAAGGAGAGAAAGCAGAGTTAACGTTTCAGGTCCAGTGACCTTACATCAGAACCAGACTCTGATCAACGGTAATAAAATGTGAGGCTGGATGAACACAGCAGGCCAAGCAGCATCTCAGGAGCACAAAAGCTGACGTTTCGGGCCTAGACCCTTCATCAGAGAGAGGGATGGGGAGAGGGAACTGGAATAAATAGGAAGAGAGGGGGAGGCGGACCAGAGATGGAGAGTAAAGAAGATAGGTGGAGAGAGTATAGGTGGGGAGGTATGGAGGGGATAGGTCAGTCCAGGGAAGACGGACAGGTCAAGGAGGTGGGATGAGGTTAGTAGGTAGATGGGGGTGCGGCTTGGGGTGGGAGGAAGGGATGGGTGAGAGGAAGAACAGGTTAGGGAGGCAGAGACAGGTTGGACTAGTTTTGGGATGCAGTGGGTGGGGGGGAAGAGCTGGGCAGGTTGTGTGGTGCAGTGGGGGGAGGGGATGAACTGGGCTGGTTTAGGGATGCAGTTGGGGAAGGGGAGATTTTGAAACTGGTGAAGTCCACATTGATACCATTAGGCTGCAGGGTTCTCAGGCGGAATATGAGTTGCTGTTCCTGCAACATTTGGGTGGCATCATTGTGGCACTGCAGGAGGCCCATGATGGACATGTCATCTAAAGAATGGGAGGGGGAGTGGAAATGGTTCACACTGCCCTCCAACCCCACCACACCCGGCACCTTCCCCTGCAACCGCAGGAAATGCTACACTTGCCCCCACACCTCCTCCCTCACCCCTATCCCAGGCCCCAAGATGACATTCCACATTAAGAAGAGGTTCACCTGCACATCTGCCAATGTGGTATACTGCATCCACTATACCCGGTGTGGCTTCCTCTACATTGGGGAAACCAAGCGGAGGCTTGGAGACCGCTTTGCAGAACACCTCCGCTCAGTTCGCAACAAACAACTGCGCCTCCCAGTTGCAAACCATTTCCACTTCCCCTCCCATTCTTTAGATGACATGTCCATCATGGGCCTCCTGCAGTGCCACAATGATGCCACCCGAAGGTTGCAGGAACAGCAACTCATATTCCGCCTGGGAACCCTGCAGCCCAATGGTATCAATGTGGACTTCACCAGTTTCAAAATCTCCCCTTCCCCAACTGCATCCCTAAACCATACCAGTTCATCCCCTCCCCCCACTGCACCACACAACCTGCCCAGCTCTTCCCCCCCACCCACTGCATCCCAAAACCAGTCCAACCTGTCTCTGCCTCCCTAACCTGTTCTTCCTCTCACCCATCCCTTCCTCCCACCCCAAGCCGCACCCCCATCTACCTACTAACCTCATCCCACCTCCTTGACCTGTCCGTCTTCCCTGGACTGACCTATCCCCTCCCTACCTCCCCACCTGCACTCTCTCCACCTACCTTCTTTACTCTCCATCTTCGGTCCGCCTCCCCCTCTCTCCCTATTTATTCCAGTTCCCTCTCCCCATCCCTCTCTCTGACGAAGGGTCTAGGCCCGAAACGTCAGCTTTTGTGCTCCTGAGATGCTGCTGGGCCTGCTGTGTTCATCCAGCCTCACATTTTATTATCTTGGAATTCTCCAGCATCTGCAGTTCCCATTATCTCTGATCAATGGTATCCAAGTTGTAACACCAGGTTCTGTAAGAGGTGTTTCTGTTCTGAAGAATAAGGAACCTCACCTTCTAGTCTTCAATTCTGACATTGAGATGGTGCAAAAGGTATGTAAACTGTGAAAAAATTGCAGATTTTGCAAATTTGAGTTGCAGGGAATATTTTGTATCATTAAAGTGAACGATTCGTAAGCACTACATGTATAGAGTGAAGTCCTCACTGAATTAGCTTATCCATAAGGAGGTCTCCAAGTAAATGAACTTATTTTAAGTCTTACACTGTCATGAGCACTGGCTATAGTGGGTCCAATTTGATGCAGTGAGTTAAGACTGTTGAATATCACATAAGACTATTGTGTTGGTCAACACTGCATGCTATGGCTTCCCAAGTATGGAAAAAGGATGATCCAAATTTGTTCAAATAGACCTTAGAGGCAGTCTCACAACAGGGTAGATGGAGTTACACCCAATGAACAGGGATATGGCTGCCATTTTTAAATGAGTTTACAAGTTGTACATCGCTTTTGCGTTCAAGCATAGTAGTGAGCATCATTGGCTGAAGCATAGAGCTTTGCAGCACTACAGCATGGAAACAGATTCTGTCCAACTCATTCATGCCAGCTGGATATCCTAACTTACTTTGTCCCATTTGCCAGCACTTGGCCCATATCCCCTCTAAACCGTTCCTATTCATGTACTCATCCAGATGCCTTTTCAATGTTATAGTTGCACCAGCCTCCAACACCCCCTCTGGCAGTTCATTCCATACACTGTCCAGAGAAAGTATGTTCCTGCTAGGGTGAAAGGAAAGGGTGGTGGTTGTAGGGAATGCTGGATGACTAGGAAAATTGAGGTTTTTATAAAGAACAATGAAGAAGTATATGTCAGGATAGACAACTGGGATTGAGTGAATCTCTGGAACAATATAAAAGCAGTAGGAGTGCACTTAAGCAGGAAATCAGGAGGGCAGAAAGGGAAAATGAGATAGCTTTGGCAATTTGGGTTAAATACAATCAAAAGTTTATCCTATAAATACATGAAGGACAAACGAGTAACAGGGGCGAGAACAGGGCCCCATAAAGCTCAGCAAGGCCACCTCTGTGTGGAACCGCAGGAGATGGGGGAGGTACTAAATGTGTATTTTGCATCAGTGTTTATTGTGGAGAAGGATATGGAAGATAGAGAATGCGGAGAAATAAATAGCAAAATCTTGAAAAATGTGCTTGTTACTAAGGAAAAGGTGCTGGATGTCCTAAAATGCATCAAGATGGATAAATCCCAGGGACCTGATCAGGTGTACCTGAGAACTCTGTGGGAAGCTCGGGAAGTGATTGCTGGGCCCCTTGCTGAGATATTTGTATCATCGATAACCAAAGGGAAGGTGCCAGAAGGCTGGAGGTTGGCTAACGTGGTGCCACTGTTTAAGAAAGGTGGTGAAGAAAAGCCAGGGAACTATAGACCGATGAGTCTGACATCGGTGGTGGGCAAGTTGTTGGGGGGAATCCTGAGGGGCAGGATTTACATGTATTTGGAAAGGCGAGGACGGTTTATGGATAGTCAACATGGGTTTGTGCATGGGAAATCATGTCTCAATAACTTGATTGGGTTTTTGGAAGAAATAACAACGAAAATTGATGAGGGCAAAACAGTGGACGTGATCTGTATGGGCTTTAGTAAAGCATTTGACAAGGCCCCTGATGGTCAACCTGTTAGCAATGTTAGATCACCTGGAATACAGGGTGAAATCAACATTTAGATATTTCAATGGCTCAAAGGTAGAAGACCGAGGGTGGTGGTGAAGATCTGCTTTTCAGACTGGAGGCCTGTGACCAGCAGGATCGGTGCTGGGTCCGCTGCTGTATGTCATTTACGTAAATGATTTGGATGTGAATACAGGACTTATGGTTTGTAGGTTTACAGATGACACTAAAATCGAAGGTGTACCGGAGAGTGAAGAAGGTTATTTCAGAGTACGATGGGACCTTAGTCAGATGGGCCAATGGGTCAAAGAGTGGCAGATGGAGTTTAATTTAGACAAATGTGAGGCACTGCATTTTGGAAAGGCTCTTAATGGTAAGGTCCTGTGGAGTGTTGTTGAATGAAGAGACCTTGGAGTGCAAGTATATAGTTCCTTGAAGCTGGAGTCACTGGTGCATCGGATAGTGAGGAAGGAGTTTTGTGTGTTTGCCTTTATTTGTCAGTGCATTGTGCTTAGGAGTTGGGATGTCATGTTGCAGCTGTACAGGACTTTGGCTAGGCCACTTTTGAAATACTGTGTTCAATTCTGGTCTTCTGCTGAAGGAAAAAATTTTGAAACTTGAAAAGTTTCAGAAAAATAATTACAAGGATATTGCCAGCGTTGGAGGGTCTGAGTTATCGGCAGAGGCTAAATAAGTTGGCACTGTTTTCCCTGGAACAGGCTGAGGGGTAACCTTATAGAGGTTGATAAAAGCATGAGGGGCATGGATAGGGGTGAATAGAAATGGTCTTTTCCCCAGAGTAGGGAGTCCAAAACTAGAGGGGCATAGATTTAAGGAGAGGGAGGAAAGCTTTAAAAGGGACCTAAGGGGCAACTTTTTCATGTAGAGGATGGTGCATGTATGGAATGAGCTGCCAGAGGAAGTGGTGGAGGCTGGTACAATGACAACATTTAAAAGGCATCTGGATGGGTACATGAATAGGAAGGGATTAGAGGGATATGGACCAAATGCTGGCAAATGGGACTAGATTAATTTGGGACATCTGGTTGGTGTGGACGAGCTGGAGTGAAGGGTCCATTTACATACTGTACAGCTCTATGACTCTATGTTTCTATGACACGCACCACCCACCGCATAAAAAAGTTGTCCCTTAGGCTGCTTTTATATTTTTCCCTTCCTGCCTTAAACCTATGCCATCTGGGAAAAAGGCCTTATCCACACACTTCATGATTTTATAAACATCTATAAGGTCACCTAACAGCCTCCAACACACCAGGCGAAAAACAACCCAGCCTGTTCAGCGACTCCCTATATAGCTCACATCTTCCAACCCTGACAACATCCTTTTGAATTTTTCCTGTACACTCTCTGCACCGAACCTTGTAGCACACCCCTGGTCACAGATCTCCAGCCCAAGAAACAAACATCTACCATCTCCCTCTGTCTCCTTCTGTCAAGCCAATTTTGTATCCAAATGGCAAGCTCTCCCTATATTTCATGCAATCTAACTTTGCTAACTAGTCTGCTATGCAGAACCTTGTCGACCACCTTGCTGAAATCGATATAGACGATGTCCACTGCTCTGCCTCCATTAATCTTCTTCATTACTTCTTCAAAAATCTCTGTGAAGTTAGTGAGATGCGTTTTCCCATGCATTTATAGTGGGCCCACATTTATTGCCTGTCCCCTGACTCCCCTTAAGGAGGAGGTGGTGAGCTGCCTTCTTGAGCCAGTATAGTCCGTGGGGGTGTAGGAGCATCATCAGTGCTGTGAAACATGGGAAAATATTAGACTCCTTTAAATATGCAAGCTGTGCCGTAGCGACAAAACTTTCGGTAAGCATGGAGCAGAAAAAGTTAAATTTTAAATTCACTCTGCATGGGGACTGAAGGAGTGATGGTCCTCTGCACATTTGCATCCCAGGGCCCACAAAAATCTTCCACATCAAACAGATGTTCACCTGCACATCTGCTAATGTAGTCAATTATGTCCGCTGATCCCAATGTGGCCTCCTCTACATCGGGGAATCCAAACGGAAGCTCAAAGGCTGCTTTGTAGAACACCTACGCTTGGTTTGCGACAAACAACACCTCCCAGTCACGAACCACTTCAGCTCCTCCTCCCACTCCTGGGATAACGTGTCCATCCTGGGCCTCCTCCAGTGTTACAATAATGGTGCTCAGAAACTGGAGGAGTAGTACCTCATAAATTTCACCTTGGGAACCTGAAGCCCAATGGTCTCAATGTGGAATTTACCAGTTTCAAAATCTCCCCACCCCTGACCTTACCTAAGACCAGCAACCCTCTCTCAGCCCCACCTCATTGACCTGTCCGTCTTCCCTCCCACCTACCCACTCCTCCCACCTCACTGACCAATCCCCACCACTACCTACCTACCTTTACTAGCTTTATCCCCACCTCCTTGATCTGTCTGTCTTCTCTCTCAAACCATCACTCACTATCTGCCTGCTATCACCATCCCCCACCTCTCTATTTATTTCAGAGCCCCCTTCCTGTCTCCCATTTCTGAAGAACGGTCCCAATCTGAAATGTCAGCTTTCTTGCTCCTCTGATGCTGCCCAGCCTGCTGTGTTCCTCCAGCTCCACACTGTGTTATCTCAGGTTCCAGCGGTTCTTACTACATGTAAAGTTCTTACTATATGTAAAGAATTTGGCCTGTGGCTGATTCTTAGAATGACTCCAGCTTCCTCACTTGTCAGCATGGCTATTTAGATAACGATTAAAATGTTCATCTGTTATAGATCTTCCAGCTGCAATAAGAGACTGCCCCTGAAATGTAAAATTCAAATTTTCTCCATAGATGCTGCTGGACCTCTTGAGTATTTCAAACATTCTAATTTCATTTTCTCATTCAGGTTTGCATGACCCACAGTATCTGGTTTTTGCTAAAATTTACTTGTTTGTTGTCAGGTCAATTGTAGGCAATGCTCACTATCTCTAATGAGTAAAGTCATTTCTGATGACATAATGGCAAAGTATTACAAAATACTGGACAGAAAAGATATGTCTTTATCAGCCAAATTGGTCTATGTTCCACACAAATGACCTGGATGAGGGCGTAGAAGGATGGGTTAGTAAATTTGCAGACGACACTAAGGTTGGTGGAGTTGTGGATAGTGACGAAGGATGCTGTAGGTTGCAGAGAGACATAGATAAGCTGCAGAGCTGGGCTGAGAGGTGGCAAATGGAGTTTAATGCAGACAAGTGTGAGGTGATGCACTTTGGTAGGAGTAACCAGAAGGCAAAGTACAGGGCTAATGGTAAGATTCTTAGCTATGTAGATGAGCAGAGAGATCTCGGTGTCAATGTACACAGATCCTTGAAAGTTGCCAGCCAGGTTGACAGGGCTGTTAAGAAGGCATACAGTGATTTAGCTTTTATTAATAGAGGGATCAAGTTCCGGAACCAAGAGGTTATGGTGAAGCTGTACAAAACTCTGGTGCGGCCGCACTTGGAGTGTTGTGTACAGTTCTGGTCACCGCATTATAAGAAGGATGTGGAAGCTTTGGAAAGGGTGCAGAGGAGATTTACTAGGATGTTGGCTGGTATGGAGGGAAGGTCTTACGAGGAAAGGCTGAGGGACTTGAGGCTGTTTTCGTTAGAGAGAAGAACGTTGAGAGGTGACTTAATTGAAACATATAAAATAATCAGAGGGTTAGATAGGGTGGATCGGGAGAGCCTTTTTCCTAGGATGGTGATGGCGAGCACGAGGGGGCATAGCTTTAAATTGAGGGGTGAAAGATATAGGACAGATGTCAGAGGTAGTTTCTTTACTCAGAGAGTAGTAAGGGAATGGAACGCTTTGCCTGCAACGGTAGTAGATTTGCCAACTTTAGGTACATTTAAATCGTCATTGGGCAAGCATATGGACGTACATGGAATAGTGTAGGTTAGATGGGCTTGAGATCAGTATGACAGGTCGGCACAACATCAAGGGCTGAAGGGCCTGTACTGTGCTGTAATGTTCTATGTACAAGACTTCCTACATCCCACCTCACTTTATTTGACCCTTTGCGTATCTATTGTGGTATGATGGGTACATGAATAGGAAAGGTTTAGATGGATACGGGCCAAATGTTAGCAAATGAGAAAAATTAATTTAGGATATCTGGTCAGCATGGACAAATTGGACAGAAGGGTCTGTTTCCATGCTGCAGAACTCCATGACTCTATAACCATTTCCTGTGGTAGCAAGTTCCACATTCAGTTTCTCCTGAAGTTCCTTTTGGATTTATTAGTTATTAGTTTGTATTTGTTACTCTGAATTCTGGACTTCCAACTGCTTTGATCCAATGAAATCCCTTAAAAATTTTGAGGGCCTGCCACCCCCTCAGCTTTTTCTTTTTCAGTGATAAAGATTCAAGCCTTTTCCATTTATCCTGAGATTTAGGTCCGTTAGATCTGCAGTCATTCTAACAAATCCTTGTCCTGTGCTTCATGAACTTGTTGAAGGCTAAGTGAGGCAGGCTATGTTCAAGTTTCCTGCACATAAAAAGGCACATCTACAAGCGAGACAGATTGTGAAAGAGCAGGCACTGAAGTGAAAACCAAAAACAGATTAACTTGATTAACCTCGATCTAAATAAACGACGCAGCAGGCTCAAAGGGTGGATATAGTCTGTCTCTGCTCCTTTTTTACTTAAGGCTGTCATGTACTGGAAGTGTTTAGCTCATTAAGGGAAGGAGAGATGTTTTGATGAATGTTATTGTCTGCTCTCGGATCTTACTTTGCACAATCTTCCTGACACTTCATTTGTTTGTTTGTGGTTGCAACCATAACAACCAAGCTCACACCCATTTCGTTCGGGGAGATCACAATCCGACACAGATTCTCTGCATTTGGCCAGTATCTCATCTACAAACAAGGTTGTAATTTCGAGAGGGCTCTTGTGGGGCAGTGGCAGTGTCCCTACCTTTCAGCCAGCAGGGCTATGTTGAAGGCCTACTCACTTCAGAGGTGTGCAATAAGATCCCTGATCAGGTTGATGTGAAAATAGCTGCAGTATTTAGATATTCTATCCAGTATGGGGGGAGCGAGGCCTTCCTTACTTTTCCAGGGTGAGCACTGGATCCTGGAATCTGTGGCTGCTATATTGGCAGAGGTAGGCCCAACAGTGAAAGATGGAGCCTGAGGATCGGTGACTTTTTTGTTGGTTGGGTGTGGCACTGGTGACAGCGAGGGGCTGGTGGAGGAGGATTGGCCCGGTGGTGAAAGATGATGCTGGAGAATTGGTGACTTTATTGTTGGTTGGGTGTGGCACTGGTGGCGTAGCGGTGGAGGAGAATTGGCCTGTCGTTGAAAGATGGTGCCGGAGGATTGGTAACTTTGTCGCTGGTTGAGTCCGGTGCTGGCAGTGACAGAAGGACATACAGCAACATCGACGCAGTGGGCCCAATGGTGAGAGATGCATCTCTGAGGTTAGTTGGTCTGGCACAGGAGGAGGTGAAGCGGTTGTGAAGGGCTATCAGCCCAGCAACAACAGATGGTGCCTGAGGATTGGCAACTTCACGTTAGTTGGGGTCAGCAGGAGATGGCGGCGAGATGGTGGTGGTTCTGAGCTGGCTCAGAACGCGAATGTAGATTGACATCTCTTTAAGCTTTTTCTTTTCATCATTCTCTTTTTTTCAAACTATCAGCATGGCACCGTATTGTGGCAATGATGGCAGGCTTTTTACTGTATTTTATTGTACTTTGCACTGTAAAATGCACGTGACAATAAATCAAATTAAAAAGCATTCAAATCCTGTGTTTTTAGAGGTACTTCCAGTCTGCATGTGAAATGGATTATAAAAGCAGAGTTTTTACACGTGCCTGGGAATATGGTGTTATCTTCAGGCCTTCTGACTGTGGCTGATTACAAAGCTTATGCTGTAACGGTGGTCAGTCATTGGTTGGGAAACTGATGGCAGACTGGAAGGATACAGCACATCACAAACTGCTCAAAAAAAGGCTTTCTTTGGAGAATCATTCATTCTTTTGCTGATCACTTACAGTTCACCCTACCTTTTCCTCGATCCCCGCATCAATGGGAACAGTTTATCCCCATCTATTCTGCCTGAAGCCCTTCTGATTTTGACCACCTCCATCGATGTTTCCATCTGTCAGGAGATGGGTGTCAATTGGCACAGCTAGCTGCATGGCTGGCTTGCAGTAACCAGTGATGCTAAAGGCACTGGTTCAATTCCTGCACTGGCTGAGGCTAGCATGAAGGACTTGCCTTCTCAGCCTCTCCCCTTGCCTGAGGTGTAGTGACCCTCAGGTTGTTACTCTCGCATGAGAGGGGAGCCCTCTGCTCTGATAAGACTAGGGCAACTTTACCTTTACCATCAAGGAGATCAGTCCCTCCTTCTCCAATCTATTATCATTGCTGAAAGAGGTTGGTACGAGATCAAGTTTAATGGTGGGTCTGTTTGAGAGTGAGATCGAGAAGGATTTTTCACACAAGGGCTGGCAGAAAACAGAAACAGTCTCCACCGAAAATGCCTCTAATGAAGGGACAATCAAAGCTATCAGGACTGAGAAACTAGAAGGTTTTAAAAAGGTAAGGATGTAGAGGGATATGAATTGAAGACTGACAACTGGAATTAAATTATGGATTAGCCACAATTTAAATGAATGGCAGAACTGATTTGAGGAGTTGCCTAACTGGTTGTTTCTGATGTTAATGACTTCGGCTTGGAGTTGGAGGCTTGGAGTTGGAGGCTTGGAGTTGGAGGCTTGGAGTAAGAGCTAGGCCTTTCAAAGAGTGAAATTAGGAAGCTCTTTGATACTCAAAGGCTGGCAGGATTTTGGAACTGTCTTGCGCAAACAGCAATGGACACTAGATCAATTGCTAAATTTAAATCTGAGATTGATAGATTTCTGTTCATCGGCAGCGATAAGGGAGAAGAGGCAAATAAAGTTCTGTGGAGTTAGTTGCATCGTCATGTACAGACTGAGAGAATGTTCACAAATTTCAGAATTGTGATGGCATGCAAGGAACCCATCATGACCTTGTCCCAGTCTCCTGCCTTTCCACACATCCCTGCCCACTATTTATCTCCAAATAAACATCCATTAGCCATTTGAAAACCTCAGTTGAAGCTGCCTCCAGCACTTTTCCAGGCAGTGCCCTAAGCATGCAGAACATGGGCCAAGATATATGGGAATACAACCACTTGCAAATTCCTCTCCTAGCCAGTCTCCATTCCGATTTGGAAATATATCACTGTTCCTTCAGTGTCACTGCATTATAATCCAGGAATTCCTTCCCTAAAAGCATTGTGGATCAACCTACCGCACATGGACTGCCTCAGCTCAAGAAGGTATCTCACCCCCAGCTTCTCAGGGTCAATTAGAAAAGGGTGATAAATGCTACTCCAGCCAGCGACACTCACATGCTTAAAATGAATAAATAAGAAATGCTTACAAATGTCTGTCCATTTCCACTGCATGAAAGAAACAAAACTAATCTTATCTTGTGGGCAAAGGTGCAGAGTTATTGTAAACGTTATGAGAATGTGATTCAACCCCATGTGTACAGAGCATAATAGATTTGCAGTCTATTGCCTTAACCTCTCAGCCCTCTCATCCGCCAGTTTTGAAAAAGGTTCACTGGACTTGGAATATTAATTCTGATTGTCTCTCCACAGATGCTGCCAGGCCTGCTGAGTTTCTCCAGCAATTTCTGTCTCAGATTTCCAGCACCCATAGTTCTGTTGACCAAATTGTCATAACTGATTGACAAATCTCTTTGCAGATGTGTTGTCTGTAAATGTTTCCACCCAAAGAATGCTGCTGCTTCACTTCTGCTGTGCTGCGAACTGAATTCTGCTTCAGTTTTCTTTTCTGGGAATTTTTGCAGTAGGGGGTGGTTGAGCCAGTTTGCAGCTGTAGTCTCCCACCCAGCTGCAGTCTGACCCAGTTTCACAGGAAGTGCACATCACACAGAACAGACGTGATAAGCTGACGACTGTCCCATCACTTTTGCTGATCTGTCGGCCCTGAAACGCTGAACTCGGGGGAATTCATTTCAGTTCCTGTCGCATAAATATGTTGCGATTATGCTCTGCCAAATGTCAAAGATAACTGTATTCTCATTGTGAAAGGTTGCTACTAGTTCTGTAATGTGCTCTGGTCTTTCAGTGTTTGCTCAGAACCCACCTTCAGACTGGCAGAGTTCCAGATAGTATCAAATGAAAATGAGCATAGTGTCACAGTGACGTACAGCACGGAAGCAGACCCTTCGGTTCAACTCATCCATGCTGACCAGATATCTGAAATTAATCTAGTCCCATTTGCCAGCATTTGGCTCCACATCCCTCCAAGCCTTTACTATTCATGTATCCATCCAGCCGCCTTTTAAATGTTGTAATTGTACCAGCCTCCACCACTTCCTCTGGCAGTTCATTCCATACACGCACCACCCTCTGTGTGAAAATATTGCCCCTTTGGTGCCTTCTAAATATTTCTCCTCTCACCTTAAACCTACACCCTCAAGCTTTGGAATCCCCCACTCTGAAAAAAAGATCTTGAATATTGACCCTATTCTTGTCCTTCATTAATTTATGAACAACTTTAATCTCTGATACTCCAAGGAAAATAGCCCCAGCCTATTCAACCTCTCCCATAACCTCAAATGCTCCAAGCTCGGCAATATCCTTGTCAACCTTTTCTTTACACTTTCAAATTTAAGGACATGTTTTCTATAACAGGGAGACCAGAACTGAACGCAATATTTCAGATGTGGCCTAACCAATATTCTGTACAGCCGCAACATAACATCCCAATTTGTATACTCAATGCACTAACCAATAAAAGCAGGTGCACCAAATGCCTTCTTCACTACCTTATCTATCTGTGGCTCCACTTTCAAGGAAATATGAACCTGCACTCCATAAGACCATAAGACATAGGAGTGGAAGTATGGTCATTCGGCCCATCGAGTCCACTCCGCCATTTAATCATCGTTGATGGACTACAAGGTCTCCTCGCTCAACAACACTCCCTAGGACCTTACCATTAGGTATATAAGTCCTGCCCAGATTTACTTTTCCAAAATGCAACACGTCACATTTATCTAAATTAAGCTCCGTTTGCCTCTCTTTTGCCCATCTGATCAGTATCCCTTTGTGCTTTGAGATAACCTTCTTCACAGTCCACTGCACCACCAATTCTGGTGTCATCTGCAAACCTACTAATCATTCCTCCTCTACTCACGTCCAAATCATTTATATAAATGACAAAGAGCAGTGGACCCAGCACCAGCCCTTGCAGTACACCACTGGTCACAGTCTGAAAAGCAACTCTCCACCATCACCCTCTCTCTCCTACCTTCGAGCCAATTTTGTATTCAGATGGCTAGCCCTTCCTGTATTCCTTGTGATCTAACCTTGCTAACCAGTTTACCATGCAGAACCTTGTCAAGCATTTTGCTGAAGTCCATATGACAATATCCACCCTGCCTCCATCAATCTTCTATGTTCCTGCTTCAAAAATCAATTTGCTTCAATCAAGTTTGTGAGACATGATTGCCCACACTCAACACCATCTTGTCTGACCATGAGCTTCCATAAGTCCATACGATGTAGGAGCAGAATTAGGCCATTCAGCCCAAGTCTGCTCCACCATGGCTCATGGCTCATATTTTTCTTAACCTCATTTTCCTACCTTGTGCCCATAACCTTTGACACCTCTACTAATCAAGAACTTATATATTTCTGTCTTAAATACACTCAGTGATTTGACCTCCACAGCCCTCTGTGGCAATGAGTTACCCAGATTCACTGCCCTGTTCACCACCCATATCAAGTTCTGGCTTAAGAAATTCCCCTCATCTCAGTTCTAAATGGTCATCCCTGCCGTCTGAGGCTGTGGCCTTGTGCCCTGGTCCATCAGATCTTTTCCATGTCCACTCTAGCTAAGTTTAAATCTAAATTAAGCTCCGTTTGCCTCTCCTTTGCCCATCTGATCAGTATCCCTTTGTGCTTTGAGATAACCTTCTTCACAGTCCACTGCACCACCAATTCTGGTGTCATCTGCAAACCTACTAATCATTCCTCCTCTACTCATGTCCAAATCAGTTATATAAATGACAAATGTGACGTGTTGCATTTTGGAAAAGTAAAGTTTTCGGTAAGTTTCATTGAGATCCCCGCCTCATCGTTTTAAACTTCATCGAGTCCTCAATAGCTCCCTGTATGACAAGCCCGTCATTGCTGAGATCATTCTTGTAAAACTCCTCTGGACTTTGTCCAAGGCCAGCACATCCTGCCTTAAGATACAGGGCCCAAAGCTGCAAACAATATTCCAAATGTGGTCTGACCAGAGCCTTATACAACCTCAGCAGGACATCCCTGCTTTTGTATTCTAGCCCTCTTGAAATGAAAGCAGACATTGCTTTTGCCTTCCTAACCACCAACCGAGCCTGCGTGCGAACCTTGAGATAATGCTGAACTAGTGCCTCAGATTTCTGAAGCTCTTCCCTGTTTAGAAAATAGACTATGCCTCTATTCTTCCCACCAAAGTGCATGACCTCACACATTCCCACATTGTATTCCCGTCTCCCCGCTGGACGCACTGACCTGGAAGTTTACTGCTCCACATAAACACTTACATTGGTGAAACCTATTGAAGTTGTGGGTGGGGAGGAGTCTGGCCAGGATACTGTCAGTTATTGATATTGTCTGCATCCTGTTCTTGAAACGGTGTGGGTTTGTCCGTTCCTGCACTGCTTTTGTGATGGCAGAATGGGCAGTGACTATACCATCTGTTATGTTTCACATTGGTCATGAGGGGAGTTTTGGGTTCTCCCACCTCCTGTGCCAGCCGTGTCCCTCACTCAGCTTCTTGCATAGTAGAGGGCCCTATCATCCATCCACCCACACATTGCACACATGCCAGCTGTAACTTACACCAGGGGCCTGGCTGAGCGGTTACCCGCTATCTGCACACATCGCTAGCTCCTTCATCATTCCTGGTGACCACAGTTCCAGCTGCCTAGTCTACCAGAGTCTACAGCTCTCTCCTTAAACCCCGTGCTCCTGCTTTCAGGCTGTTCTTTATAATCCACCTCTTTGCAAATGATGCAATACAGCAGATATTTATTTAGCCCATCCTACCAGTATTGGTGCTTTGAAACATTGTTAAAATTAGTTCCACTGCCTGGCTCTTTCCCCTATTGAATTGAAAACATTGTATCCTTCAATTTTTCAAATCCCTTTAGGTAGTTCAAATTGAAGATCACAGGAATTTGCTCATTCTCCTCGTGTCTGTATAGGTTTCCTCCGAGTGCTCTGGATTCCCCCCATAATCCAAACATGTGCAGGTTAGGTGGATTGGCCATGCTAAATTGCCCATAGTGTCCAGGGATGTGTACATTCGGTGACTTAGCCATGGAAAATCCAGGGATGGGGTAAGGGGTGGATCTGGGTAGGACGCACGTCAGAGGGTCAGTGTAGACTTGATGGGCCAAATGACCTTAAACCATACTGTACCATATTCTATGATTAATGCGTTTTATGAATGAAGGAAGTATTGTTTATCACACATACTAATCCAACAATCCCCTTCAGAGATTCTCCCACCTTTCACAGCAAAATGAGTCATACAGCAAGGAAACAGACCCTTTGGTCCAACCAGTCCATGCCAGCCATGTTCCCAACCTAAGCTAGTCTCACCTATCTGCATTTGACCCATATTCTCCTCATCCTTTCCTATTCATGTACTTATGCAGATGTATTGTAAATGTTGTAACCGTACCCACATCCACCACTTTCTCTGGCAGTTCATTTCACACACGAACCACTCCCTGTGTAAAAAAAATTGCTCCTTATGTCTGATAGAAATCTTTCTCCTCTCACCTTAAAAATATGCTGACTAGTTTTGAAATCCCCCTCCCGAGGGAAAAGACACCCGCCATTCATTTTATCTGTGCCCCTCATGAATTTATAAGCCTCTCTCAGGTCACCCCTCCACCTCCAACAAAGGAATGCCCCAGCCAATGCAGCTTCTCTTTGTAACTCAAACCCTCCATTCCCAGCAACATCCTGGTAAATCTCTTCTGAACCCTCTGCAGCTCAATAATATCCTTCCTGTGACAGGGCAACCAGAACTGGACACTGTACTTTATAACAGTCTTTTTACAGACTATGTAGATTATTCCGATGTTATCAATTGTCCCTTTTGTCCTCACCAATGTCCTTCATTGTCTCCAGACAAGTAGAAATTAACTTTAGGACAGTGCTGGGGCGATCTCTGATCTGTCTGCTTAAGATTTGTTTTCAATATGATGAGTTTAAACTCCAAATTGCGTTTTTGTACAAGAATGTTGCTGTGTGCCAAGTCCTGACTTGAGAATCTGCATCAACAACTGGAAGCCTCCTCTCAGCTCAGCTCTGGGTCATCCTGAGGCTTCCCAATGTCAATTTTGCACAGTGCGCGTTTTGCCAAACATTCTGAGGAATTTCCAAACAAAGCAGCCTCGGGGGGAGGGTGGGAGCCTGAAGTGATAAAAGTTATTGAGGCCACTCGACACAGCAAACTCGATGAAGTATGAGAACTTACCCTTTGCTTTCTTCCTTCCTGGACCCACTTCCAGTAAACCATCAAAGATGTGGATAAAGAGAAAGGAGATTGATTGGCTTCCACTTCTGAATTGAATTGAATGAGCTTTATTGTCAAATGAGTACAGTGAAAAGTTTCTAAGTCACCACATATAGTGCCATCCTGGGTATAAAGGTACTATCTAAATACAATCCCTAGTTACAGATGAGAGAAATGAAGAAAAAAAAGGCTACATTACAGCTGTACGCAGTGTGACCATAGGTCAGAGAAACATGCAGCAAATTTATAAAGACAAACATCACAGTCTGTCTCCAGCAGTTCTCTGCAGCAGACCAGTACAGGAGACCTCCACATGGTCTCTAAGGTTTTGGAGTGGATTTGTAGTATTCTGAAGAAGGGCCTAGGCCCAAAACATCAGCTTTCCTGCTCCTATGATGCTGCTTGGCCTGCTGCATTCAACAAGCTCTACACCTTGTTATCACAGATACATTTACAGTCCTGTTAGGGAGGGAGGTCTAGGATTCTCACCAAATGACACTGAAGGAACTGAAGGATATATTTCCAAATATTTGGGTTGCTTAGCAACCAGCAAGTTTCAAATTCATGGTGAACCTGTTCTTACCGAAGTGGACCTGAGCAGGTCACTGACATCATCACAAGGTTTCTACGTACTGTTCTGATATTAATGTGGTTGACAAACACTTGTTAATAAAGTCAACGAGATTTTATTGCTATGTAGAAAGTGGCCTTTTTCATACCAGCCATTAAACTGAGCAGACATGAGTGACAAGCGAGAAGATGAGTGGGTTTACATTTCAAATGTGTTTGGGTGTGTTTCTCTCAGGGTGGCTAACAGTAGATTTGATCTGAGGATACCACAAGGGGTTCTGTGCAACAGTGAGACACCAAGACAACACTCAATGGTGCATTTTTCTTTTGAGCGACAGCCCCAGTTCAGGAGATAACAATCGCAGATAACAATCAGACCCTGTGGTTACCTGAAGACATCAGGAAATTCTGCAGCACCCTTGTACTGCACAAAGGAAGCAGATGTGTACCCTGTGAATTGTGTGAAATCAGAAACAGTATCTGCAAACCTTTGGGGGTGACTGCTTCATATCCTCTCGGATGCATTCTCTGCAAATTTCCCTTGCAGAATGGTTTCAATTTTCTTTGTACTTGCTTTCTTGCTCCTCTCCATGACGTTTTCCCCACTTGAAAAGCCAACATTGGATACTCCCTAAAAATCCACAAAGAAGTTCAAGTGACTCACCTTTACCTAGATAATGATGCAAATTTCAAATGTGTTATCACCTGCCCCAAGGAGTGCTGAGATGGCGAAGATAGATGCATTTAATGAAAATCTGCATCAGCGCATAAGGACTGAAGAATACACAGATGATATGAGATGGTGAAAGATAGAAGGTCAGTAGAGAAGAAACAGCAGCATGGACCATATGGGCTGAATGGCCTAATTGTGAGGTGTACTTTCCAGTGTATTTAATACTGAAGTCCTTACAAAGGAGTAAATTTCACAAAGAGATACATTTAACTCAGAAAAGGATTTTGGTGGATGAGGTCAGAGTGCGTGGAATAAGGATTGAGCCTTCACCGATATGTACTCTTCTCCACTGTCTTTGGTGAGAAAGTCTTGTTGCATCTACAGGACAGGTTGCATCTAAACTGGATGGGCACATATATTCTGGCTGGGAGATTTGCTGGTGTCACTTGGGAAGATTTAAACTAGTTTGGCAGGGACTTGGGAACCAAAGCAGAGGAGAATTTACAGAAAAGGCTCTAGAGAATAGGGCCAGTAAGACTCAGAGGAAGAGCAGGCAGGGTGTTGTTGCTGACCAAAGTGGATCTGGTGGACTGAAGTGTACTGTTTCAATGCGAGAAGTGTAACAGGTAAGGCAGATGAATTTAGACCTTGGATTAGTATTTGGAACTATGATGTTGTTGCTATTCCAGAGATTTGGTTAAGGGAGGAACAGGACTGGCAGCTTAACGTTACAGGATTCAGATGTTTCAGGTGGGTTAGAGAGGAATATAAAAGGGGTGGGGGAGTTGCGCTACTTGTTAAGGATGATATCACAGCTGTTACTGCAGGAGGACACCTTGGATGGCCCATACAGTGAGGCAGTATGGGTACAGCTCAGGAACAGGAAGGGTGTAATCACACTATTTGGGGTTTACTATCGGCCTCCCAACAGCCAGCGGGAGATAGAAGAACAGATATGTAGGCAGATTTTGGCAAGCTGTAAAAATAACAAGGTTGTTATCGTGGGTGATTTTAACTTCCCATCTATTGACTGGGGTTCACTTAGTGCTTGGAGCTCGGATGGGGCAGGGTTTGTAAGGAGCATCCAGGAGGGCTTCTTGAAAAAGTATGTAGATTGTCCAACTAGGAAGGGGGCTGTACTGGACCTAGGATTGGGGAATGCACCTGGCCAGGTGGTCGATGTCTCAGTAGGGGAGCAGCACAGGAACAGTGATCACAATTCAGTAAGCCTTAAGGTACTGATGGATAAAGATAGGTGTAGTTGTCAGATGAAGGTGCAAAATTAGGGGAAGGCTAATTACAACAATATTAGGCAGGAGCTGAAGAATTGGAGCAGATGTTTGAGGGCAAATCAACATATGGTATCTGGGAGGCTTTCAAGTGTAAGTTGCTGGAAACTCAGGACCAGCGCGTTCCTGTAAGGATGAAGGATAAGTATGGCAGATTTAGGGAACTATGGATAACAAGAGATATTGTGAGCCTAAACAAAAAGAGAAAGGAAGCATTTATCAAGGCTATGAGGCTGGGAACACATGAAGCAAGGGTGGGATACAAGGAAAGTTGAAAGAAACTTAAGCAAGGAGTCAGGACGGCTAAAAGGGGTCATAGAAGGTCATTCGCCAACAGGATTAAGGAAAATGCCAAGGCATTTTATATATATATATATATAATGATCAAGAGGGTAGCCAGTCAGGGGGTTGGCCCACTCAAGGACAGGAAAGGGAATTTATGTGTGGAACCAGAGGAAATGGATGAGATATTAAATGAGCACTTTGCGTCAGTATTCACCATAGAGAAGGGCTTGGTGGATGATGAGTCTAGGGAAGGGTGTGTAGATAGTTTGGGTCATGTTGAGATCAAAAGGGAGGAGCTATTGGGAGTCTTGAAAAACATTAAAGCAGACAAGTCCCCACGGCCTGATGGGATATACTCCAGAATACTGAGAGAGGCAAGGGAGGAAATTGTAGGGGCCTTAAGGGTAATCTTGTATCCCCACTGGCTACAGGGGAGGTCCCAGAGGTTTGGAGAATAGCCAAAGTTGTTCCTTTGTTTAAGGAGGGTGGTAAGGATAATCCAGCTGATTACAGGCCGGTGAGCCTGACGTCACTGGTAGGGAAATTTTTTTGGAGAGGATTCTCCAAGACAGGATTTACTCCTACTTGGAAACTAATGGGCGTAATAGCGACAGGCAACAGGGTTTTGTGAGGGGGAAGTTGTTTCTCACTAACTTGGTTGTGTTTTTTGTGGAAGTGACGAAGATGATCGATGAGGGTAGGGCAGTGGATATTGTCTACATGGGCTTCAGTGAGGCCTTTGACAAGGTCCCTCATGGCAAGCTGATACAGAAGGTCAAGTCGCACAGGGTCAGAAGTGAGTTTGCGAGATGGATAAAAAATTGGCTCGGCCATAGAACACAGAAGGTAGCAGTGGAAGGGTGTGTTTCTGAATGGAGGGCTGTGACAAGAGGCATTCCCCAGGCATCAGTGTTGGGACTTTTACTGTTCGTAATGTATATAAAAGATTTGGAGGAGAATGTAACTGGTCTGATTAGTAAGTTTACTGATGACACAAAGGATGCTGGAATTGCGGATAGTGATGAGAACCGTCAGAGTATGTAGCTAGATATAGATCGGTTGGTGACTCGGGCAGAGAAATGGCAGATGGAGTTTAATCTAGAAAAATGTGAGATAATGCATTTTGGAAGGTCTAATCCAGATGGAAAATATACAGCAAATGGCAGAACCTTTAAAAGCATTGATGGGCAGAGAGATCTGGATGTACAGGTAAAAACCAAAAGAACTGCGGGTGCTGTAAATCAGGAACAAAAACAAAGTTGCTGGAAAAGCTCAGCAGGTCTGGCAGCATCTGGCACTGAGGGAGAAAACAGAGTTAACATTTTGGGTCCGGTGACCCATCCTCAGAACTGATGGTGGCTGGGAAAACGTCAGTTTATATGCAGAAAATAGGGAGGTGAGTGGGGTAGGGAGTAAATGATAGGATAGAGCCCAAAGAGAGAGAAAGACAGTTGGACAGACAAAGGAGTTGCTAATGATCAGGCTGGGAGGGCGAGTAGTTATTAAAGGGGACTGTTAGTGACTAACAACAGGGGGTGTGTAGTGGCCAGCTATGTGGTAACAAGGCCTGGTGTGTGGGGTTGGGGGGCTGGGACATGGGGGAGTTTAGGCCCTAAAATTATTGAACTCAATATTGAGTCCGGAGGACAGTCGAGTCCCCAAGCGGCAAATGAGGTGTTGTTCCTCCAGCTTGCATTGGGCTTCACTGGAACACTGCAGGCAGCCAGAGACAGAGATGTTGACCAGGAAGAAAGGTGGTACATTGAAGTGGCAAGTAACAGGTAGTTCAGAGTCTTTTCTGCAAGCAGAATGTAGATGTTCTGCGATGTGGTCGCCAAGTCTATGCTTCATTTCCCCGCTGTAGAGGAGACCACAATGTGAGCAGCGAATGCAGTAGACTAGATTCTGGGAAGTGCACTTGAAGTGTTGCTTTACCTGGAAGGTATGTTTGGGCCCTTGGATACTGAGGAGGGAGGAAGTAAATGGGCAGGTGTTGCACCTTCGCCGGTTACAGTGGAAGGTGCAGTAGGGCTGTGAGGTGGTGTTGGGGATGAAGGAAGTATGGACCAGGGTGTCCCAGAGGGAACGGTCCCTGCAGAAGGCAGACAAGGGAGGGGAGAGGAATATGTGTCAGGTGGCGGCAACTTGCTGGAGGTGGTGGAAATGGCGTCTGATGATGTGTGTGGATGTACAGGTACGCAGGTCACTGAAAGTGGCAACACAGGTGGAAAAGGTAGTCAACAAGGCATACAGCATGCTTGCCTTCATAGCCCGGGGCACTGAGGTTTAAAATAGGCAGGTAATGTTGCAGCTTTATCGAGCCTTAGTTAGGCCACATTTGGAGTATTGTGCTCAATTCTGGTCACCACACCACCAGAAGGATGTGGTGGCTTTGGAGAGGGTAGACAAAAGGTTTACGTGGTATGGTGGGCATGAAGAGAAGTTGGAGAAACTTTGGTTGTTGTCACTGGAATAATGGAGGTTGAGGGGCGACCTGATAGAGGTCTACAAGATTATGAAGGGCATGGACAGACAGGACAGCCAGAAGCTTTTTCCCAGGGCGGAAGAGTAAGTTACGGGGGGCCATGGGTTTAAGGTGTGAGGGACAAGGTTTAAAGGTGATGTATGAGTCATGTTTTTTACACAGAGGGTGGTGGGTGCTGGGGGAGGTAATGGCAGCAGATATGACAGTGACTTTTAAAACGTGTTTTGACAAATACATGAATAGGATGGGAATGGAGCAATTAGGTCCCCAGAAGGGTAGGGGGTTTTAGTTGCATTGCACAGCATGTTGGTGCAGGCTTGGAGGGCTGAAGGGCCTGTAATTTTCTTTGTTCTTTTCTTGGCTTTGATGGGCTGGAGTATTGTGTTGTTTTCTGATCTTCCCTTATTCCTCAGTGACGGATTATCCTGAATGTCACTTCATGCCTTCCCTGTTTGGCACCGGATGAGGAGAGAAATTCAGCCTCTGGGGAAGCACAACTTCGGAACTCTTTTCTCTGGTACTTCCCTGCTAATAGTGCACTGGCGTTCCAAAGCCACCTGGTAATGTTTAGATGTTAATGAATCCCACGAGTTTTATTAATATGCACAGTAACCTAATATGCACCAGCAATGACCTCTTGTGTTTTTAAACGTGTAATTTCTGGAAAGGAATTTAACTTGTTTTGACACCCTAAAAGCTAAGTTTGAATAATGACTGAAGTGGCAACATATTGAGAGTGATAATTATTATCGATATGCTCATTTGTCAGGAGCAGCTAAATCATCAAGGGTGAAATTCTGCAGTGAATCTCAAATTATCCAGTGATGGGAGGGTCATGTGAATTCACTTCATCCCCCAGGCATTCTGGATCTTCTGGGATATTGAGGGTCTCTAATCCAGAGAACTTCTTCCCATACCATCTCCCCACACCCCTTCCTCACCTCCCATTCCCAACTGATCTCACTGAGGTCATTCAGCACCCACTGAAAGGTGAAACTAACTTAAGGGTCTAGCCCGAAACATCAGCTTCTGTGCTCCTAAGACGTTGCTTGGCCTGCCGTGTTCATCCAGCTCCACACTTTGTGATCTCTTCATTTCATTGCTGTTGGTCTAAAGCATGCAACAAAGGCTCAGGGATAGTGCCAGAGGACCAGAGAATTACCATTATTCAATGAAGGACTGATGCAACAACTATAAACAACACAGCTTAATCTTAATTCTGGGGAGGGTTTTGAAAAGCTTCATACCCATAGAGCCATAGAGTCATGCAGCACCAAAACAGATCCTTCAGTCCAACCAGTCCACACTGTACATAATCCCAAACTAAACTAATCCCACCTGCCTGCCCCTGGCACACATCCCTTCAAACCTTTCCTATTCATGTACTTATCTAAGTGACTTTTAAACGTAGTAATTGCATCCACATTTCGCCAGTTCCTCAGGAATCTGTTTCCTCAGTGAACCACCGTCTGTGTAAAAAAATATTGTCCCCATGTCTTTTTCAAATCTCTCTCCTCCCACCTTAAAAAATGTGCCCCCCCCCGTCTTGAAAGCCCCCACCCCAGCGGAAAGACAAGGTCAGCAGATGAGTAGGAACAGCTGGCAATCACCCCTCCAAGCCTCATGCCATCCTGACTTGGAGATATATCTTTGTTCCTGGGACAGAATCCTGGCTCCCAGCATCTCCGTGGGTGGATTGCAGTGGTTCAGGAAGGTGGCTCAGCATCATCTTCTCAAGAGACAACGTCCGCATCTCCCAATTAATTTTTCGACTTGTTCTCTTTACAACGCCTGGCTGCCCTGCTGTGCATTTTTCAACATTTTCTGTTTTTACTTCAGGTTACTAACGTTTGTAGTTTCTACTTTTGAGTTCACTGTATGTCCTCAAGGTGGTTTAATTGCCTGTTATTGTGTGGTGGGTGGTTAAGTGCTATGTGCATTGTGCCTGGAGTGTAATTACTGCCTGTCAAAAATAGCTTGACATGCTAGTAAACAACAATAAACTTTCTTGTTCTTTTTGACAATGCTCAGAAATTTGACCTTCATTTGCTGGCTTGTTTGCTTCCACACCTGCTAAATCTGCCCTCCCGCACTAACTAGCTAAATTTGTAGTTTTTTTTAAGAAAATGTATATGACTACATAAATTTATATCAGAATTCACCAGCATTCAAACTAGCTTGCCCGAATTGTCCCCAGTATCTAGACGTTGGGGAGAGGAGAGGCAGATTGTACTATCCTACGGTGAACTGTTGCCATCCCTTCTCTTTACTGGCAAAGTCAGCATTACCTACCACTCACAATGACAAGGTGGGACTGAGCACTTTCTCAAACAATCACCGTTTGGTACAGCTGAGTGATTTGCTGAAGCCACTGAGCATCAACCATGTTGCTGTGCATCTGGAGTCAGGTGTGGACAAGATCAGGTAAAGGAAGTCAATCTTCCTTCATTGAAGGGTGATGATGAGCCAGGTGAGTTCACAGAAATTGACCAGCATTCCCAGCTTTATGTGCCAGATTTATCACCTTAAGCGCCGTGGTCAGATTTGAACCCATACCCCCACAGCATAAGCCTGAGCTTCTGGGATCACTAAGTGACATTTTGTTTTCCTTTTCTTCATTAACAGAATGAGGATGTCACTGGCTAGGCAGCATTTATTGCCCGAAGGACCGATGAGAGTCAGCCACATTGCTGTGGGTCTGGAGTGACATGTAGGCCTCCTTAAAGGACATTAGTGAACCAGACGGGTTTTTCCCGAAAATGTGATTGCTCGTGGTCATCATTAGATTCTTAATTCCAGGTATTTTATTGAATTCAAATTCCACCAACTGCCGTGGCAGAATTTGAGCCTGGCTCCCCGGGATGTTTTCTGGGCGTCTGGATTAACAATCCAGCAATAATACCACTACGCCATTGCCTCCCATCTTTGCAGGAAACTGAAGGGATACTGTCAAATATTTGACTAGAATCACCTTATCTACAAGTATTTTCTTCAACTGTTACAGTGATCAATCTGAATTGCTAATGAACACATATGTAATGTTTTGTTTCTGTACACAGCATGCTTCCTTTCTCATTTTCGTCTTTTTTCTTTCTATCTCTTTAGCACACTACAGTCCTTCCCTTCATTCTAATTGAAATGAGGACAACACATTATGATTATCCCAACAGGAAGTCAGGCCAGGCTGCAGTTAGCATCTTTTCGACTGGATATATCTTATGGTAAGTAGTTTTACTTAACAGCGCTGCTTTTGCATCACAGTTGAGTCATGTACTGCTATATTTGGATACAATGAAGGCAGTCATTACCAGTTCACATTTGTGCCTGAGTTGAGCTGAAATTATAGTTACATCTTCAGCCTTAACGATGTTTCAGTGATCTGCAGCAGAAACCAAGAAACAACTGTCACTGCATATATTTTTAGCCCTCTAATTTTCCAACACTGCTCTCTTTTCATTCTCCCACTCCTGTTTTCATTGGTTTACGGGCCACTGGAGGTTGCCCACACCTAAGAATTGTCCAGGAAATAAAAATTAACTCAGGACACTTCCTGAAGTAGTCTGGCAGAAAGAAAGAAACAAACAAAATCACCAGGGCACAGTTTTGTTTAGTCACTTCTGTAGGCCTTAGACTTTGACAATGAGGGAAAAGTCTATTCTCACTGAGTGAAAAATTGTCCAATTATGTACCAAAGGGACTGATCACATTGTCAAAGCACATGGCAGGCAGGGCACGATGAGAATTTAAATTTAGATTTTATTGTCATGTGTACCCAAGTGCAGCAATTCAGTGATAAGTGTATAATGTTGCCTCACACGGTGCCATGTTACGTACCCAGGTACAAGAATCCTAGGTACAAAGTAGTTAGAAAAACACAGTTAACAAGTTAAGCATTATCTTCACAAAATAACTAGAAAAATAAAGAAATAAGATAACAGTTAACATTAAAGCCTTTCTTAATTTAAACTAGAAAATAAAGGAATTAAGTTAAAATTTCAACAGTTTTTGATGAATCTTCCAGTTATCTTGGTCTCCGGGAGACCTTAGCTGCCTGTTCTCAATGAATGGAGAGCCAATGGGTGGAGCATAGGGAAGGGACAGTTGGATATCAGAGGTCACAAGGTTTGGTGAGTTTGCTTTGTTCCCTGCTTCTTCAGGCTGAAACTATTGCCAAAAACAATTGTCTACGCACAAGGACAAAGGAATTTAAATGCAGCTTCCCTGACCAAAGGTATGGAGTCACAAAAATAATGCTTGAGTAGCCTGTTCTTCCAGGACTCACTCCCTTTTAGTACAAGAAATGCATCAGAATGTAAATCCCCTCTCTTTAATAATACAGCTGAATTAAAACTTCTTCTCTCAGAGCATTGTAAATCAGGTCAAGGAGCTGTGAAAGCAGAGCCCATCGAGTCCACATTGATCCTCTGAAGAGCATCCCACCCAGACCCACCCCCTTACCCCATCCCTGTAACCTTTCACTTCCCATGGCTGACCCATCTAGCGTGCACATTCTGAGACACTATGGGGCATTTTAATATTGCCAATCCAGCTAATCTACACATCTGTGGAGTATGGGAGGAAACCAGAGCACCCAGAGGTGGGGAAAATGTGCAAACACTACATAGATATTCGCCCAAGAGTGGAATCAAACCTTGGTCCCTGGTGCTGTGAGGCAGCAGTGCTAACCACGGAGCCACTGTATCACCTCTTATCCATATTTAAGGCTAAGAGAGATAGATTCTAGATCAGGAGGAGAATCAAACATTATGGGAAAGGGCAGGCAGATGTACATGAGGGATATTGGATTAGCCATGACCCAATTGAATGGTAGTGCTGGCTCACGGGGGGAGAATGGCCCACTCCTGTTCCTATTTCTCCTTGTTTTAAAGAAGGATCTGAAGGATGCGTTACATAAAAAAAAGACAGACCTGAATTGAGCAGTACCATCTCAGTGCATATCCCACGCAAAGTACTGAAGTAGCACAGACAAGGACCTTGTTAAAGCCTGAGAGGTGGTGGATTATTTTCGGCATTTTGAACAATGATTAATTCTGTAGCTTGTAATCAAGGTGCAGCAGCTCAAGATGAGTCAGACCAGCTTTTGATGTGGAACAAGCAGAAGAAAATGATAAATATGCCTTTTTCCATTGTTATTGTCCCTGTCTTGAAAACTTCATGTCGGATGCAGCTTCATAATAAGGTCACCACAGAGTAGTACAGCATGGAAACAGACCCTTTGGTCCAACTCGTCCATGCCAACCAAGTTTCCCAAATTAAACTAGCCCCACTTGCCTGCATTAACCCATATCCCCCTAAAGCTTTTCTATTCATGTACCTATCCAAATGTCTTTAAAATGTTGAAACTGACCCTGCATCTGCCACTTCCACTGACGTTTGTTCTGATTTTAACAGCCCCACCTGTGGAATTTAGGGCTGCAATGGAGGTGTGAGAGGGAATGTTAGACTAACCGGAGTTCACTTATCTCCTTTGGATGTGCTTCCTGCTGTAGCCCAATTCTTCTGTGAAGGTCAATTGGTCACTTACAGGGAGGCATCTGAGTTCTATTGGGCCTAAAGTTTGGCTAATTTTGATGACACACTCTTCATTTGTTTAAATACATTATGGGCTTCTGTAAGCCCCGAGACATACAAGTTGCTTCAGCTGCTATTGCGTTTCATTGTACCCTCTCTTTTAATCTTGTTAAGTCATTAATTCTTGGGATGTGGCTGTTGCTGGCTAGTCTGGGCTTTATGAGCCACCCATATACCTTTTGAGAAGATGTTGATGAGCTCTCTTATTGAAACATAGTAATCTTTATGATGTAGTTAGACCCGTGATACCATTAAGAAAGGAGGTTCAGAACTTTGACACAACACTGAGCAATGTTAATATAGTTTCTAAGATTCTGCTTGGCCTGCTGTGTTCATCCAGCTCCACACTTTGTTATCCCTTGATATAGTTCCATATCAGGATGCCACAGGGTAGAAACAAATTTCAGGGTAGAAACTTTGAAGGGGTTACATTATTCAGGTGTTGTCTGCACTTGTCCTTCTCAATGTTAAAGATCTTAGGTTTGTGAAGTGCTCTTGGAGGTGCTAACAATGAGCTATACACAATCAGGAAAGAAAGATCACATCAGGACTGACACACTGCCCAAGTGAGTATATATAATTCGGGGAATTTTGGAGGTAGCATGGGAATTTGGTGCAGAGGCAAAGAGGTGCTTCTTGCTTGTCATTTTTAGCTCATAGCTCGAAGGATAATTTGATCAGCACAAAGATTAAATCACTGGAAAACAAAAGGTTAGTTAGTTGGTTAAAGCTAGTAATTTGTCTATCTGTGATATGTTACTTTCAGACTGAGGGTAAATGAGGGAAATATTTACAGATTACAAACTAAAATATCAGTCAGATATTTTTAAAATTCAAGGTAATTGAATAAAACAGAATGCAGGGTGAGGCGACGTGTACTCCTGCATGATGTGGAATTGCTGGGCCCCATTGTGGTTCAGAATGACCACATCTGCAGCAAGCATTGGTTGCTTCAGCAATACTGGCTCAGAGATGATGAACCAGAGTCTGAGCTTTGAACACTGGGAAGGCAAGGGGAGAGTCACCTGAATGCCGTGTTTCTGGAGGAAACCATACCCCTTCGAATAACCCAACTTGAATTCAGACAGTGGTCAGGGACAGGTGGGTGTGACTGCCTGTGAGGCAGGTAGAAGGATCTAGGAGGTAGTGCTGAAGCAGACTCAGCCATAGGGCTTGTCAAACAGGTTGGAGATTCTTACTCTGTGTATGGCTGAGAGCAGGGACTGTAGGGAGGAAGACCATAGCACCGTGGTACGGCGAGCCATTCAAGAAGCTGGGAGGTGGGGAGTAAAGAGAAATGTTGTTGTAATCAGGGATAGTATAGTCAGGGGAATAGAGTCTGTTCTCTGTGCCCAGGATTGAGGGTCCTGAAGGCTATCTTGTCTGCCTGGTGCCAGGGTTCAGGATATCACATCTGCACTGCAAAGGAGCTTGGAGTGGGAGGGGAAAGATCCAGTTGTTGTGGTCCATGTAGGTGCCAACAATATCAGTAAGAAAAGCAAAGGGGGTCTGCTGAGGGAAGATGAGCAGCTAGGGACTAAATTAAAAAGTAGAACCAGAATGATAATAATCTCTGGATTACTTCCTGAGCCACTAACTCATTGGCACAGGGGCAACCAAATTAAAGAGATAAATGCGAGGCTAAACGATTGGTATGGGAGATGCAGGTTCAAATTTATAGGGTATTGGCCCCAGTACTGGGGAAAGATGGAGCAGTTCCTATGGGCTGGGCTCTACCTGAAACATGCTGGGACCAGATTCCTGGTGAATTGCATGACAAGGGTTGTGGATAGGGCTTTAAAATAAACAATTGGTGAATGGGTGCAGTTGCATGGAAAATTATGGAAAACATTAAAGGGTTGGAGGAGGGCTCAGGAAAGATTATTAAAATTTCCAAAACAAGAAATAGGACAGAGCGTACGGAAATGGTCAGGAATCTAACTTCAGGCATAGCAAATGAGGGGACAGCGATGGGAAGGGGGAATAATTAATGCAGGACTGAGGATGTTGTACTTAAATGTATGCAGTACCTGAAACAAGGTGAATGAGCTTATGGCGCAGATTGAGATTGGCAGGTATGATGTTGTGGGTATCACAGAGACATGGTAGCAAGGGAATCAGGGCTGGGAACTAAGTATCTAAGGATTCACAAACTATCAAAAGGACAGGCAGATGGGCAGGGTGGCAGAATTACCTTGTTAGTAAGAGATGAAATTAAACTGATGGCAAGAAGTGATTTGGAGTTTAAAGGTGTAAAATCTGTGTGAGTAGAGTGGGGGAGTTACGAAGGGATTAAAAGACCGGATGGGAGTTATACAGGCCTCTTAGCAGTAGTCAGGATGGGGGGGCTGAAAGTCAATCAGGAGATAGAAAGGTCAGGTAAGAAAGGCCTATTCCAATCATCACGAGGGACTTCAATATGCAGGTGGACTGGGGAAATCATGTTGGTAGCGGATCCCAAGGAAAAGAATTTGTGAAATGCTAATGCGATAGGTATTTTTGGCACAACTTTTGGGAGAGCCCACAAAGGAACAGGCAGTTCTGGATTTGGTGCTGTATAATGAGGCTGAATATGATTATGGAGCTTAGGGTGAAGGAACCCCTAGCAAGCAGTGCCCGTAAAATGATAGATTGACCCTGGAGTTTTGAGAAACTGAAGCTGGAATTGGATGTAACAGTGTTACAATTGAGTCAAGGTAAATACAAAGACCCCAGGGTGGTATCTACCTTCTTTGTGCCAGGATTCAAGATGTCACGGAGTGTCTGCAGAACATCTTTCTGGGAGAGGGTGACCAGACAGAGGATGGGGTGAAAAATGGTACCAGTGACTCAGGTAGGATGTGGGATGAGGTCCTGAAGGAAGATTTTTTGGATCTGGGAGGAAAAGCATCGAAACAGGAAAACTGGTGGGCAAAGTGAGTGTTGAATAAGTGATGTAGGAGGGAGGGCTTCAGATTTCTGAGGCATTGAGGCAGGTTCAGGGCAAATGGGACCCATATTAGATGAACTGGTTTGGATCTTAACAGAACCATGACCAGCATCCTCTCAGTGCGATTTGCTGGTGCTTTTGGGACGGTTTAAACTCAACTGGCAGGGGGATGGAAAGCTGAGAGAGTGGTCCAATTCAAAAGAAAGCAGAAAAATAGAAAGGAAAGTTGTAGACCGACAGAGAATAGCCAGACCTCAATTAGGATCAGGATAGGAACTAATGTTAGGAAGGCAGAATTGAAGGCACCGTCTATGAATGCATGTAACATTTCCAAAAATGTTTGAAGATTTAAACTTACAAATTGAGATAAATAGATAATATTTAAAGATGGAGACATGGCTACATGGTAACAAATATTGTGAACTGAATATCCAAGGGTTTTTAATGATAAGGAAATGATTACATTAGCAAGGGTAGATCTTTGATTGAAGGATCAAGGCATAGAATCAGCATAAGAACCAGCAAAGGACAATAAATATTGGTAAAAGTTGTTCACCAAACTTTAGTAGTTATGTTGGGTATCGTATAAGTCAGGAAGTTAGAGATGCTTGTGACTTCAATTTACAAGTAGACCAATTAACCCAATCAGTACTAATGTTGTGGAGTATGAATTTCTTCAGTTGAGAAGTGTTCTAGGATGGTACTTTGCAGAATTTAAAAGACTAAAAATCAGGCTTATTTGGGTTTACTGCATGCAATGGGAATGAAATAACTGTGCAGAGGCCAGCATCCCCTCACAAAATCACCCTTTATTTACTAGTGCACAGGACACTGGCTATGGCCAGGCAGCTCGGAGTCAGTACCTCAAGTGGGAAGATTCTGAATCCCCCATTTTTATTGGTCAGCCAGGACTTTCTGATTGACCAGGTTAACAACCCCAATCAAAGATCTCATTGTCAATGAGATCCACCTAGTTCCGATCACTACAGAAAATGGGCTAATTAATAGCTTTCCTGTAAAGGAGCCTTTTGGGAAATAGTGATCACAATGTAAAAGAATTTCTTATTATGTTTGAAAGTGACATAGTTTATTCTCAACTTAAGGTCTTAAAACTGAAGAAAGAACATCACAAATGTTTAAGTCCAAGTGAATAGTGGCGAATTGGAAAAGTGTGCAAAAAGATTTGGTAGTAGCCAGGCAATAGAGAGTATTTAAAGAAATGATGTACAGTTTAAACAGATGTACATTTCTCCAAGCCTGAAACACTGGCAGAGAAAATTAACTCAACTATGGTCAGAAACAAAGTCCTAGTCATAGAGCTGTACAGCATAGAAACAGACCCTTCAGTCCAACTCACCCCTGCTGACTAGATATCCTTAATTAATCTCGTCCAATTTGCCAGCGTTTGGCCCATATCCCTCTAAACACTTCCTATTCATACAGCCATCCAAATGACTTTTAAATGTTGTAATTATACCAGCCTCCACCACTTCCTCTGGCAGCTCACTCCACACGGGCACCACCCTCTGTGTGAAAATATTGCTCCTGTTTTGTACTCTGTTACCCTGGGGAAAAGAACTTGGATATTCACTCTATCCATGCCGCTCGTGATTTTATAAACCTCTATAAGGTCACCCCTCAGCCTCCGACACTTCAGGGAAAATAGCCCCAGCTATTTTCACCAAACTTTAGTAGTAATGTTGGGCAGGAGAAGGGAAAGTGAGAAAAGGAGAAGACAGGTGGAGAGGAAACAGACAGCTTATCCCTACAACTCAAATCCTCCAACCCTGGCAACATCAGAAACAAGTTAAAGATTTTATTAGATCAAAGAAAATGGTTTAACAGGATCCCAGTAAAAGTGTGATCAGAGATAATGGGAACTGCAGATGCTGGAGAATCCAAGATAACAAAGTGTGGGGCTGGATGAGCACAGCAGGCCAAGCAACATCCTAGGAGTACAAAAGTTGACATTTTGGACCCAGACCATTCATCAGAAAAAGTGTTATGCCTGAGGGTGGGGAGCAATTTAGAACCCAACAACCAGAACCTGACTGAGAACGCGAACTGAGAAACTAAAAGAAATTAATATCAGAACATGAGACATACTTGAAAAGTTAATTGGTTGGGAGGCTAACAAAATATCCTGGTTCAGATAAGCTGCATCAGAGAGTTTTGAAGGAGGTAGCTCAAGATATAGTCAATACTTTGCCGGCCACCTTTCCAAATTTTATAAAAGTTCCTACAGAGTAGAAAATGCAACCTCACAATCTAAAAAAAACAAAGCAGAGAGAGATAACGAGGTGTAGAGCTGGATGAACACAGCAGGCCAAGCAGCATCTTAGGAGCAGGAAAAATGACATTTCAGGCCGAGATGCTTCTTCAGAAATGAGGGAGGGGAAGGGGGTTCTGAAATAAATAGAGAGGGGGAAGCAGATAGAAGATGGATAGAGGAGAAGATAGGTGGAGGGGAGACAGACAGGTCAAAAAGGCGAGGATGGAGCCAGTAAAGGTGACTATAGGTGGGGAGTTAGGGAGGGGACAGGTCAGTTCAGGGAGGACGGACAAGTCAAGGGAGCAGGATGAGGCTAGTAGGTAGTAGATGGGGGTGGGGTTTGAGGTGAGAGGAGGGAATAGGTGGGAAGAAGGACTGGTTAGGGAGGCGGGGAAAATTTGGGCTGGCTTTAGGATGCGGTAGGGGGAGGGGAGATACCCTATTCCCAATTCCTAATTCCTTAGCCTCTGCTGTGTCTGCTCCCAGGATGGGGCATTCCACTCCCAGGCATCTCAGATGTCCTCATTTTTTCAAGGACTGCAACATCCCCCCCGCAGTAGGCGAGAATGCCATCAACCATGTCTTCCGCTACTCATCCCTCACACCCCCTCCCCGCAATTACAGCCAAAACAGAATCTCCCTCAACCTCACGTACCATCTCACCAACCTCCGGATCCAACGCATCATCCTCTGATATTTCCACCATCTGCAATTTGACCCCACCATCAAAGACATTTTTCTGTCCCCACCCTTATCTGCTTTCTGGAGGGATCACTCACTCCTTGACTCTTCTGTTCACTCCACACTCCCCTTTAGCCTTACAACACCCGACACCTTCCCCTGCAACCGCAGGAAGTGCTACACTTGCCCCCCTGCCTCCCCCTTCACCCCCATCCCAGGCCTCATATGACCTTCCAAGTCAAGCAGATGTTCACCTGTGCATCTGCTAATGTGGTATACTGTATCTGCTGTTCCCGTTGTGGCCTCCTCTACAACAAGGAAACCAAACGGAGGCTTGGGGATCACTTTGCAGAACACCTATGCTCGGTTCACAGTAAACAACTGCATCTCCCAGTCGTGAACCATTTCAAATCCCCATCCCATCCCTGAGACAACATGTCCACCCTGGGCCTCCTGCAGCACCACAATGATGTCACCCGAAGGTTGCAGCAACAGCAACTCATATTTTGCTTGGGAACCCTGCAGCCCAATGGTATCAATGTGGACTTCACAAGCTTCAAAATCTCCCCTTCCCCCACTGCATCCCAAAACCAGCCCAGCTCGTCCCCACCTTCCTAACCTGTCCTTCCTCTCACCTATCCCCTCCTCCCACCTCAAGCCCCACCCCCATCTCCCACCTACTAGCCTCATCCCACCGCCTTGACCTGTCTGTCCTCCCTGGATTGACCTATCCCTTCCCTAACTCCCCACTTACACTCACCTTTACTGGCTCCATCCCCACCTCTTTCACTTGTCTGTCTCCTCTCCGTCTATCTTCTCCTTTATCCATCTTCTATCCACCTCCCCCTCTCTCCCTATTTATTTCAGAATTCCCTTCCCCTCCCCAATTTCTGAAGACGGGTCCAGACCTGAAACGTCAGCCTTCCTGCTCCTCTGATGCTGCTTGGCCTGCTGTGTTCATCCATCTCCACACCTTGTTATCTCAGATTCTCCAGCATCTGCAGTTCCTACTACCTGTAAAGCAGAGAGAGAAACTGGAGACCTGTTAGTTTGATATTAGTAGTAGGACAAATATTCGGGTCTGTAAGGATGGAGGAAGTAGGCATTTAGAACATAATGGTAAAATTGGACACAGAGTCAACATTGGTTAATGAAAGGGAAATCATTTTTGACAAACTTGATGCAACTTTTTGAGGATATTACTTGCATAACTATGAGGGAGAACCAGCAGATACAGTGTATATGGATTTCCAGTAGACTTTTGTTAAGGTCCGATGCAGGAGGTTAATAAATAAAATTACAGTGCATGGGAATGTGGGAAATGTAGCAATATCGAAGATTGAAAATGGGTCAACAGAAAGACAGAGGAGAACAGGAATAAACGGATTCTTCTTCGGGTGGCAGGCTGTTACTAGCAGGGTACTGCAAGTGTCAATGCTAAATTCACAACATAGCAGATGGAAGTTACTGCGTATAAGTTTGAATTCAGGGGTTGGGAAATATTGGTGTCCACGGAGACTTAGCTAATTGGAGAGTTATGGAGATGTACAGCACGAAAATAGACCTTTGGTCCAACTCATCCATGCCAACCAGATATCTTATGTAAATCTAGTCCCATTTGCCAGCGTTTGGCCCGTAACAGTGTAAACCCACCCGCTTCATATACCCATCAGATGCTTTTTAAATGTTGTAGTTGTGTTCATTAGTCATTAAAGGTTGGAATGCAGGTGTCAAAAGCAATAATTAAAGCAAATTTGCTTGTTTTCATTGCAAGAGGGTTTGAGCACAGAAGTAGAGATATCTTGCTGTCGTTATATAGAGCCATGGTGAGACCTCACCTGAAATGCAGTTTTGTTCTCGTTACCTAAGAACGGTATACTAGCCCATAGAGGGAGTGCACAAAAAGTTCACTAGGCTAATCCCTGGGATATGGGAAAACATTGTGAAGAGAGTTTGAAGAGATTGAGCCTCTATTACCTTTGGGGGAGATGTTACATCTGACTGTACCTGAATAGGGTTAGTTCTTATCATGGCATAAACTCTGCCTATCAGGATATAAAGGATTGTTCTTGAGAGAGAGTAACCAGTGTGGTTAAGTTGTTCAGTCATCTCCACCTTGTGTACCAGAATATTTCAGTTGCAGTTATGTACCTACTTACTCCAAAGTCTACCCTGAAAACTTACCAAAGACTGCCAGGTAAATCACATGTCACAAAACCAGGAAAGGAAGATTAAAATCCTCTGATAATCTAAATAGAAACACAAGCCCCAATCCATTACGGTGGAAGTAGAAATCCCCTTTGATTAACGGATGTTGATGGGTGTTGAGGTTAAGGATAGATGTTTGATTACTCTAGGTCAAGTTGACAAAAAGAGGGAGGAAGTGTTGGGTGTCCTAAAAGGCAATAAGGTGGACAAGTCCCCCGGTCTGGATGGGATCTATCCCAGGTTATTGAGGGAAGTGAAAGAGGAAATAGCTATGGCCTTAGCAGATATCTTTGCAGCATCCTTAGACACGGGTGAGGTCCCAGAGGACTGGAGAATTGATAATGTTGCCCCTTTGTTTAAGAAAGGTAGCAGGGATAATCCAGGTAATTATCGACCGGTGAGCCTGACCTCAGTGGTTGGGAAGCTGCTGGAGAAGATACTGAGGGATAGGACATATTTCCATTTAGAAGAAAATGCATGTATCAGTGATAGACAACATGGTTTTGTGCAGGGAAGGTAATGTCTTACCAACTTAATAGGTTTCTTTGAGGACATGATAAAGTTGATTGATGAGGGAAAGGTTGTAGATGTCATATACATGGACTTCAGAAAGGTGTTCGATAAAGTTCCTCATGGCAGGCTGATGGACAAAGTGAAGTCGCATGGGGTACAGGGTGTGCTAGCTAGATGGATGAAAAATTGGCTAGACAACAGGAGACAGAGAGTAGTAGTGGAAGGGGGTTTCTCAAATTGGAGACCTGTGACCAGTGGTGTTCCACAGGTCTGGGAACACTGTTGTTTGTAATATACGTAAATGATTTGGAGGAAGCTATGGGTGGTCTGATTAGTAAGTTTGCTGATGACACTAAGATTGGTGGAGTAGCTGATAGTGAGGGGGACTGTCAGAGATTACAGCAGAATATAGATAGACTGGAGAGTTGGGCAGATAAATGGCAGATGGAGTTCAATCCAGGCAAATGCAAGGTGATGCATTTTAGAAGATCTAATTCAAGAGTGAACTATACAGTAAATGGTAAAGTCCTGGGGAAAATTGATGTCCAGAGAGATCTGGGTCCATTGTTCCCTGAAGGTGGCAACACAGGCCAATAGAGTGGTCAAGAAGGTATACGGCATGCTTTCCTTCATCGGACGGGGTATTGAGTACAAGAGTTGGCAGGTCATGTTGCAGTTGTATAGGACTTTGGTTCGGCCACATTTGGAATACTGTGTACAGTTCTGGTTGCCACATTACCAAATGGATGTGGATGCTTTGGAGCGGGTGCAGGAGAGGTTCACCAGGATGTTGCCTGGTATGGAGGGTGCTAGCTATGTAGAAGGGTTGAGTCGATTAGGATTATTTTCATTAGAAAGATGGAGATTCAGGAGGGACCTGATTGAGGTCTATAAAACCATGAGGGGTATAGACAAGGTGGATAGCAAGAAGATTTTTCCCAGAGTGGGGCATTCAATTACTAGGGGTGATGTGTTCAAAGTGAGAGGAGGAAGGTTTAAGGGAGATGTGTGTGGAAAATTCTTTACGCAGAGGGTGGTGGGTGCCTGGGACGCGTTGCCAGCAGAGGTGGTAGAGGAAGGCACAATAGTGTCTTTTAAGATGTATCTGGACAGGTACATGGCTGGGCACAGAGCAAAGACCCCTAGAAAATAGATGATAGGTTTAGACAGGGGATTTCGATCAGTCTAGGCTTGGAGGGCCGAAGGACCTGTTCCTGTTCTGTAATTTTCTTTGTTCTTTGTAATAATTAGACTCGAAACATCCAGAGAAGCTCACTTCACCTCACCTAACCTGTTAAAAAGGAGTGGTTAAATGAAAAAGAAAACCCTTGTTATTCACCTTATAAGCAACAAAGAACAATTTATTTATTTAACCCGAACAGTGAACAAATTAACAGAACTATTGACAAATCAAACAATTTCCCCTTAACTACTAATTATTCCCTAACTGAAAAACATTCCACTGGCATGCTGCTCTAATAAACACAAGCCCCACTTGTACAAACCCAAGTAGTAAGAAAACTAAATTAAAACTTAGACTCTCAAAGTCCATAAAAGGTGTACCTCCTGCAATGGTCTGCCTTCTCTGCTGTCTGTCAGTCATAAACGCCTTTCTTCCACTGATCCTTCTGTCAGGGATATTTCTTCTGTGAATTTTTCCCTGAGGACGTCTGGCTAGATGTGCCATGGTATCTTTGTGAATAGATGGTGCTTTCTCAGAGAGCTTAGAAATTTCTGTCAGAACCAAATATTTACTCTTCAGATTGCAGTTTGCTCTCACACCAATTTTCAAAAACCCTCTTCTATATACCCTGAATAACCTGTCAATTTTCTTATAATAAGATTGGTCCAAGGTTGTCAAAACCATCAGATTTAAATTCAATTGGTTTTCAATCTCTGTGTTTGCTTTAAATTAATTGGCTGATTCCAGCTTATTGCCAAAACATCAAAACCAACCTAAAGTCTCACTACACACAGGCAATAAGGGACACAAATTCGACTGGGGCAACGCATCGATAGTCACACAAGCCAAACAGAGACATGCCACGGAATTCCTGCAGGTCTGGTATTCCAACCAGAACTTCACCAGCAAACACATTAGATTTGACCCTGTGAACAAACCACTGAGAAATAGCAAAGGAAGTAATATCAAACACCCCGGCAAAACCGAGGGATATAAATAACTAACGGGCCAGAACACCAACACTTCACCAGAGGCACACTGACAATGTTACCCAGCAGGGCGATGAAACATTTGTACCCAAATGCACCAGCTCAGCAAGCATGTCTACAACCTCAAGTATCAATGTGATCAATGAATTCTGTTTATCAAGACGGTGCCTTGTCTATCCATCTTGCTCCATTTAGTATCAGTAACTTAAACTAAAAGAAATAAGGTGGATTGGTAGCCGTAAACCAAAACTGGCATCCCACATGGTTCCATAGTATGAAACATCCTTCATATGCAGAGGGCCAGAGTATAATGATGTGGGAATTATGCTGCAGCTATACAAAACCCTGGTCACATCCCAAATAAAAATGAAAAGAACTGTGGATGCTGTAATTAAAGATCAAAAACAGAAGTTGCTGGAAAAGCTCAGAAAGCAGCATCTAAAATTTTAGGGCCTAAACTCTGCCATGTCCTAGCACCCTACCCCACATACCAGGCCTTGTTACCACATTGCCTGTCATTGCACACTACCTATTATTAGTCACTAATAGTCTCCATTAACAACAATTCACCCTCCTAGCCAGATCGTTAGCAACTCCTTTGTCTGCCCAACTGTTCTTCTCTCTGTTTGGACTCTCCCCCACCTGTAGTTTACTCTTTACCCACTACCCCCACCCTATCTTCTGCATATTTTCCCAGCTACCATTAATCTTGAGGAAGGGTCACCAAACCCGAAATGTTAATCTGATTTTTCTTCACCGATGCTGCCAGGCCTGCTGAGCTTTTCCAGCAGTTTCTGTTCTTGTTCCTGGTTAGATCCCACCTGGATTACTGTAAGCAGATCTGGGTACCATTCCTTAGGAAGGATATATTGCCATTGGAGGGAGTACAATGTGGGTTTACAAGAATGATACTTGGACTTCTGGGGTTAAGTAAGGAGAAGAGATTATACAAATTAGGCTTGTTTTCTCCAGGATTTTGAGGAAAGGTTAAGGGGTGACCTGATCAAAGTCTTCAAGATATTAACAAGAAAAGACAGGGTAGATAACAATAAACAATTTCCACAAGTTGGGTATTCTAGAACTAGGGGTCATTGCCTGAGAAGTGGGGTGAGATGTTCAGGAGAGATATTAGGAAGTACTTACGCACAAATGGGGGTAGAAGTTTGGATTGCTCTTCCATAAGTGGCAGTTGATGTTAAACCAATTGTTAATTTTAAATCTGAGATAGATCAGTATGTGTTAAGCAAACTGATTTTGGGTATGGGCTAAAGGCAGGTATATAGAGTTAGACCACAGGTCAGCCATGATCTCAGTGAATGGCAGAGCTGATTCAAGGGGCTGAATGGCCTAGTCCTGTTCTTTTGTTAATGAGGGCAATGTATGTAGCAAATGGCAATCTACTATGCAGAAGATAGTATGCAATTTAGCTCTGATAATGCTACCGAATATCAAGGGCAGATAGTTAGATCCTCTCTTTTTGGAGATGGACATGGACCTGGAAGTTGAGTAGAGAAACAATTTCTTGAATTTGAACCAGTGTACAGCCTATTCCATATGAAAAGCACCTCAGCTCAATTTAATCCGACATCCACCCCATGATTTTGCAATCCACCCTGCTCGTAGATTTACTGACTAGTCACTTACGCGCACAGCAACTGCACATCTTGGCTGTGTAGCATTTTTAAGGCATACTAGGAGTGTACAAATGCAAGCCAGAACAGAAATTGCTGGCAAACCTCAGCAGGTCTGGCAGCATCTGTGGAGAGAAAGCAGAGTTAATGTTTCTCAACTCCAGCGATCCTTTCTCTTCCGATTTCTAACCCTAATTTAGTGGCTACTGCTTATTCACACTTCAAGAAATACTTGTGATTGAATCTTGAGAGACGCCTTGATTATCCTTGGCAGGGCTGCCCTGTTAGTACTAACTGTTTATGTTTGATGTGAAGAAGGGTCACTGGACTTAAAGCAGTGACTCTATTTTCCCTCCACAGAGGTTGCCAGTTTCTCCAGCAATTGTTATTTTTGTTTTAGATTTCCAGCAGATGCAGTTCTTTGCTTTCTATTGCCATACAAATGCACATTCTTTCTTTGAGTCAACTAGAAACTCCCATTAAATTTTTCACTTCTGTTATCCAAGAACTTCAGAGGAACAAGCATTACAACAGTGTAAGATCAGTGATAATTTCTCAAGAAATAAAATATTCCTGTACTACTGCATTCAAATATTCAATACCAATATTCAGTAAATAAATATTCAGTCGATATAAATATAAGTATTCAGTATACTGCCACCCTCTGACACTTGACATGGCCCATATCACTTTGCAGGTGCCAGCTGCAATAGAAGCAGAAATATACTGATTTAAAGCAAGGAGAATAAAATTCCAAGTCCGCTAAAAATTCTGAACATTTAGTATCTTACCGGAAATCAGAGTTTCAGTGCCTAATTAAACAGCCTTTATGAGAGTGCCCCAGGCACCTAGAGCAGTCAATACAGAAACTGCTTTTGATGGGGCAGGTTACAACACAAGCCCATGTTGCTGCGGTCACTAAATACCATTTTGTTCAGGCACTCCACGTAATGTGTACAGCAGGCAGTGAAGAAAGCTAATGGCATGCTGGCCTTCATCACAAGAGGAATTGAGTATAGGAGCAAAGAGGTCCTTCTGCAGCTGTGCAGGGCCCTGGTGAGACCGCACCTGGAGTATTATGTGCAGTTTTGGTCTCCCAATTTGAGGAAAGACATTCTTGCTGTTGAGGGAGTGCAGCGTAGGTTCACGAGGTCAATTCCCGGAATGGCGGGACTATCATATGTTGAAAGGTTGGAACGACTGGGCTTGTATACCCTTGAGTTTAGAAGGATGAGAGGGGATCTGATTGAGACGTATAAAATTATTAAGGATTGGGCATGCTGGAGGCAGGAAGCATGTTTCCGCTGATGGGTGAGTCCAGAACCAGAGGACACAGTTTAAAAGTAAGGGGTAGGCCATTTAGAACAGAGTTGAGGAAAAACCTCTTCACCCAGAGAGTGGTGGATACATGGAATTCACTGCCCCAGAAGGCAGTGGAGGCCAACTCTCTGGATACTTTCAAGAAAGAGATGGAAAGAGCTCTTAAAGATAGTGGAATCAAAGGGTTTGGGGATAAGGCAGGAACAGGATACTGATTGTGGATGATCAGCCATGATCATAATGAATGGTGGTGCTGGCTTGAAGGGCCGAATGGCCTACTCCTGCACCTGTTGTCTATCGTCTATGTGTTTTATGATTATTAACAAGGAGCATATACAGCGCCAGTTGGCCCATCGTGTCCATGGAAGAGACACTACTTAATCACCTCCATCCCACGAACTTTCCCAAAAGTCCTTTACAATTTTTTTTTCAGGTGTTTGAATTCATCTCCATCTGGCTAATTAACTCAGGGTTCTGGTCTGCTACTCCCAGCTACGTCACCATGACACCATCATACCCTCATTGGGAATCGAAATGTTAAGCGGAAGTTACTTTCACTGAAGAGACTAAACAATAAATAACCTGTTGATATCCCTGAGAGATCAGGGAAGCATTGCTCTGGGGGGAAGTGGAGTGGGGGCAGGGGCTGGTTTAAGCAAAGAGAAACAACAATTAAAAAAGGCATCCTGATGTTCTGTCTGAGTGCAGAGGGCATGGGGTACTTAAAGAACTTTGGAAGTTTAAGGGAAGGGGAGACTGTCCATGCTACAGGGTGGAATACAGAGAGAGCACATTTATTATCCTCACCAGTTTCCTGGATACAGTTGTAAAAATGTGAGAGATTGCTTAAACCAATTAAGGTCTCCTTTCTTTATAATAAAAAGCAGGTAAATGAGCATGTTAATGCTGAGCTTAGCCCTGGGATCAAAGTTTTTTTCTTATTCACTCATGGGACCTAGGTGTATCCGGCTGGGCCAACATTTATTGTCTGCTCCTAGTTGCCCCTTGACACAAAGGTGGTCAGCTGCCTTCATGAACTTCAGCAGTCTATGTACTATAGGTAGACCCACAACACCATAAGGGAGAGAATTCCAGGATTTTGATCCAACAACTGTGAAGGAACATTGATATATTTCCAAGTCAGAATGGTGAGTGGCTTGGAGATGCTGGTGTTCCCCTGTATCTGCTGCCCTGGTCCTTCCAGGTGGAAGCGATCATGGGTTTGAAAGGAGCTGTCTGAGGATCTTTGGTGAACCTCTGCAGCAGATGATACAGACTTCTGCCACTGAGCATCAGTGGTGGAGGGAGAGGTTGTGTATAGATGTGATACCAGTCAAGCGGGCTGCTTTGTCCTGGGTGGTGATGAGACTCTTGAGTGTTGTTCGGGCTGCACCCCGTCCAGGCCAGTGGGACTATTCCATCACACTCCTGACTCGTGCCTCGTAGATGGTTGACAAGCTTTGGGGAGTCAGGAGGTGAGCCACTCACTGCAGTATTTCTAGTCTTTGAACTGCTTTTGTAGTCACTGTGTTAATTTCACAAGTCTGGTGAGTTTCTGGTCAATGATAACCTCCAAGATGTTGATAGTGGGGAACTTAGGTGATGAGAGTCAAGGGGTGGAGGTTAAGTTGTCTTTAATTGGAGCTGGTCAGAAAAGTGCAGTTTGATCAAAGGCAGCAGATTTTTTTCATATGTATGTGTGGTGAATGCACAGTGACTCAGTGATTAGCACTGATTTCTCACAATGCCAGGGGCACTGGTTTGATTCCACCCTTGTGTGACTGTGTGGAGTTTGCACGTTCTCCTCGTGTCTGCATGGGTTTCCTCCGGGTGCTCTAGATACCTCGCACAGTCCAAAGATGTGCAGGCTAGGTGGGTTTGCCATGGGACATACAGGTCTATACAATTGCAGGGTGGGCCTGGGTGGCATTGTCTTCAGAGGATTGGTGTGGTCTTGATAAACTGAATGGCACACTGAAGAGATTATGATTCTTAACACAATCCCACAAACAACAAAGAGATGTTTAACTAGAACATCTGCTTTGTTGTTTAAATGACTTACACTTCATGAGGGATGGCACTAATAAATGATGGTCATGAGCTAGTAGTACAGAAAAGGAAAAAAAAACTTTTCAATTGTCACCCATATCCGCCACCTCACTGTAATTCCCCTGACTAATTCATCTAGCCAGTACACTACAGACAATTTCCCTACAGCACCTAACCTACACTGTGGGAAGAAACCAGAACATACCCAGGGTAAATATACAAACTCCACACTATCATTCGACAGTGGAACTGAACCTGGGTCCCTTGCAGTGTAAGGCAGCTGTGCTAACCACTAAACCACATTTCCACCCTATGGGAAAAGGAAACACAGCAACATTGGAAGTGTTTGCATTTTCTGGGAGATGGAACCAAAATCCAAGTGCTAAATAGTAGAGAATAGAGGGTTATGGGGCATGTTGTCACAGATACACATTTTAGTTTAAAATGGCATGGTGGGCTGGAGGGCCCATTCCGCATCTGTACTGTTGTATATTTTGTGCTCCACCTTCCAAATATGTTGTCCTTTCTAGTTCAAGATCAGTGACATCAATTGGCTTCCCCTCCGTCATTATTGAGTTAAGTTTCAAAGAAGCCCCATATTGCTGTTGGAGACATTAACTCTGTTTCTCTCTTCGCAGATGCTGCCCAGACCTGTTGAGTTTCTCCCAGCAATTTTCTATTTTGATTTCAGATCTTCAACAGCTGCAGTATTTTGTTTTTACATTCTTATCTCTGCCTGGATCAGTCCAGGACAGGACAGACCAAGGATTCAATCTTTACTTTTTAACCGTTTCTCAACTTAGTCACTGCGGGAACTTGAAATTTTGTGGTTCACAGAAACTAAACCACTAGCAAATTGGGCATACTAACTCACTTGATTATGAAGAATGTCAACCTGACTTCACATTGTTCCTGTACCTGTAAATATATGAAGCAATTATCCTGTTGTGAATGACAATAAACATTGCAGTAGTCATCCCCTATCCAAAACATTGCTGCTGCTATGAGCACATTAAGTGTGCACCATAATATTAAAGCATTGTTATAGGTCCTTGGAGAGAAGGACAAATATGGTATGGGGATCAATTGGGAGAAGACATCTGCCCTGAGACAACACAGTGTGAAGCTGGATGAACACAGCAGGCCAAACAGCATCTCAGGAGCACAAAAGCTGACGTTTCAGGCCTAGCCCTTCATCAGAGAGGGGGATGGCAAGAAGGTTCTGAAATAAATAGGGAGAGGGGGGAGGCGGACCGAAGATGGATAGAGGAGAAGATAGGTGGAGAGGAGAGTATCCATCTTCGGTCCGCCTCCCCCTCTCTCCCGATTTATTTCAGAACCCTCTCCCCATCCCCCTCTCTGATGAAGGGTCTAGGCCCAAAACATCAGCTTTTGTGCTCCTGAGATGCTGCTCGGCCTGTTGTGTTCATCTAGCTCCACACTTTGTTATCTTGGATTTTCCAGCATCTGCAGTTCCCATTATCTCTGTCCCTGAGACAGGCCACTTTTGCTATCTCAGCCAGGAGAATCATAATCTAAGAAGTCAGGCTACTGCTGGAACCTTATATGCCTTGCTCTGTCAAAGCACCCAATAATCTGTATGCCCTTGTTTGCTATGATCTGCCTGTGCTGTGCACAAAACAAAACTTTTCTCTACACTTAAGTACATTTGACTACAATAAATCAAATCAAATCAAATGATATTGCAATCCAATGATATTGCTTCTCTTTCCTAGAAGGAACTACTAACCATCTTGGATTCTTGTTTATTAAATTGATTCATTCACAGCATGTGGGTGTTGCTGACGAGTCCAGCATTTATTGCCCACCGTAATTGCCCAGAAGATAGTTATGAGTCAACCACATTGCTGTGGGTCTGGCGTCAAATATAGTCCAGACCACTTTTTTCTTACTCCACAGTTAAAATACAAACAAAAGCAAAAGAAAATTGGTCTAACTTTAACTCTATTGGATAATTTAACAGAATAATGTATTATTTAAATACTCAACAATAATTGTTCCAATATAGTAACATCCCATAACCAGACCCTTGATAAAGGCAAAGTCAGTAAAATAGATTGCCTCACCTACAATTCTCACAGCAGACAGAGAACTTCAGCTTTTAGCTCTCCCAGTAAGAGGAGTAACAGTTTCCACATCCAGCTTCAAAACCCCAACAACAGCTGAAAGCTAAACCAAAACCTTGGTTCTATGCTAGTGTGATTACACCCGTTCAGCCTGCTTCTATTGTTCTAACTGTAAAAAACAAACCACGGCCTCACAAGGTGTTTGCTGTATTGCCTCAGAACAGACCACTCAGTGTCTCTATCTCAACCTCTCCTTTCAAAAAAATAGCAGTACAAAACACACCTCTTATAGATGTAGTATCATCACATGCTGTTCCTCCCTGTGCACATGGACAAGGTCACTGGTTGCTGACAACGCTCTCCTGCCTGGGGCCGAGAAGGTGCCTGGACTATAGCAGTCCTCCAAGTAAGCATGACCTGGGCTGATCCTTCCTCAGCCAGCCTCAGCCTTGTCTTTGTGAGACCCTCACCAGCTTGAGCCCCCAAAGGGTCTAAGCCTGACCTTCACACACAGGACACAGTATCTGAGCTGACTCGAGGAGGCAGCCTTCCTGACATTTCTTCTGTGCTCACAAAACTTTCTCCTTCAAAGGTTGAGGACATGGCTTCTGCTGGAGCAGCCCATTTCGCCATGGAGTCATGGACATCCCATTGGTACTTTGAAGAGATGGGATAGAGAAGGCAATATAGCCAATGATCAGAAGTGGCGAGCAGTCAGTGACATTAACAGTGGGGTGAATGGGAGAGTTGCTGTGGAATGAAGAGTGGCACTTACTCGTGGTGGGTCTTGGCATCCCCACAGGAGAGATATCAGCATTCTCCTGTGAGGGACAAGATTTATAGAGCATGGAACACAGAACATTGAACATAGAGCATTGAACGTAGAACATAGAATATGAGCATTGGACATCGAACAGTATAGTGTAGCAACAGGCCCTTTGGCCCACTATAGTTTGCTAATGAAGATGCCATTCGAATCCAATCCTGTTTGCCTCCATATTCCTCTAATCCCTGCCTGTTCATGTGTTTGCCTAAATTCCTTTTAAACATTGCTGTTTTATCTGCTTCTAACACTACCTCTGACAGTAGTTTCAGGCACCTACCATCCTCTGCGTAATAAAAAGTTTCCTCGCACATCCCCTTCAGAATTTTCCTCCTCACAGAGGGTGACGAGTTAGATAATGGTCATCCTCCTACCTGCCCTGACTCTTTCTATCCTGTTTCAGATGCCTAACTCCTGGAATGAGAGAAGGGGGGGCAGTTAAGTGAGATGGAAAGTGGAAGACATAGCTGGTGCAGGTGGATGGCAGGTGGTGTGGTGCTCCAGGACAGTGAGGAAGCAGCACTGTAGCCGTGCAGGGTTTAATGGTGTGGGAGGTTGTGAGGGAGGACGAATAAGAGTGATTGATAGAAGATGTTGCAGACAATAGTCAGCATGCAGGGCATAAGCTTTCGTGGAAGGAGGAACCTTGGTAGAATGAGGGTGAGGTAGCAGAGAAGGGATGATGACTGTTACCCTGGTGGTATGGAGAAGGTCATTGACCTTCCTGTATCACTGTTGGGCATATCTTCGGACCATGGAGACCACACTGACCCAGGTGGAGACCTCTGACCAGGCTGCCAACATCTGGGTGGCATAGCCTCCTCACCAATTCACCTGCCCTGGACCAGCTGTTTCCTCCCAGCTCCTTTTGGAGAAATGCAGTGCCGTTTTCTTCTTTTCTAACATCTTCGGAATGACTGTCCTTGGAGGAGCAGGCCTACAATTGCTCGGGAGCACAGTGGCCTTTTAAAGATGGTGCAGGAGCCGGGGAAGCCGGTCTTTCATCGCATTCCAGCCATTTAGTTTGTCTCCAGCACAATCTAATTTTTGATTATTTGTAAAATTATCTTGTTACTTTAATTAACTGGTTCATAGGTCATCCCTTCACTTGTTATTCAGCTGCAGACTCTTTATTCACACTGTTTGACACTTTTGATCACCTGCAAAGACTTATTCAGCCTGTTGACACTCAACTCACACTATTTGTGCTTATCTGTTGATATTCATAATCACCTGGAATTATCTCCCTGTTATTTCTCCACCTATAAATTGCTGTTGGACTATAACCTGGTGTTGTGTGACTTATGGCTTTGTCCACCCGAAACCAACACTAGTATCTCCACATTATGGATTCCAGTGAGTGGTGAGTGGTTCTGAAAACAGCATCTGGTAAAATGGAACTAGTATTGCAGGAGAGGAGCGGCGGAGGTATTTCATGAGGCAGGTTCGGTTGGATACAGTGAGAGAAAGGGCTCAGCCTTGTAGAGAGGTACTCTCCGCGAAACTTGGCGAAACTGACACTTAGCCTAGAAAGTGTAAGATGTTTTCTCATAAATTATGCTTGGAAGCTGCATCTACATCCTTCACACTCTCTTCATAACAACGGCAAAGACACCTGCTTTGAAAAACTTGCCATGAAATGTTAACACTGTCTGGTTAGCACCCGAAAAATTTGAGGGTGAAATTCAGTCAGGGGTGTGAGAGCGCCGGGTCAAGCTCAAGAGTCAAAAAAACTGTATAAACCTTCCTTGGCAACAATCTCCTTGATATACCGTACAGAATGCCCAACAGTGAGACAGATTTTTACATCAAAGTTAATCATCGACTTCTTCAAACATTTCTACCCTGTCGGCAATACATTCTGTGCTCATAAATCTTTTGGACGTAGACATTGTGAATTGAAGACATTTGTTTTTGGAATGGAGTTAGTGAGACATTTTGTTTTAGCCCAGATCTTTGCTCTTTAATCATTAATCATATGTTGCGTTTGGATGCAGAAGTCCTTTGTGAACAGCAAATCAGTGAGGCAAATATTCTCTCTGTGTTCCAGCTCAAAGTTACTGTCTCCTCTTACAGAGTCTGAAGGTTGCCAGGAACCTCACTGACATCTCTGGGCCTAAGGTAGTTTGTCGAAATGTCTTGGCGAGAATATCAGATACTGTGCAAAACTGTTAAGTAGGAAAGGCATGGCTTCTCTTGATTGATGTTTATTAGATGTTGTGGAATATCTGAAGGTGCTGTGAAGTCTGCATGCATTAATTTCTTTTTGCCACTTCACATGTTCTCAGTGCCACTATCAAGGTCAGCATTTATCGCCCATCCCTGGTTGGTACTGTGAAGGTGGTGATGGGTTGCCTTCTGGAGCTGTTGCTATCTGTGTGGTGCAGTGATGTTCAGGCTAGGGTTGCAGAAATTTGATCCAGTGATGATATGGGAATGGCAATGTACGTTTCACTCAAGATGTTGTGTGATTCGAAGGGGAACGTGTGGATGGTGGTGTTCCTATGTGTCTGCAGCCCTCATCCTTCCACGTGCAACTCCTCCTGTCTCTCTCCCTCTCTCTCTGTGAACCAGGAGGGCCTCCAGTATTACCCCTATGTCCCAGGAGCATTCTCTACTTCCTGGTGTTCCATTTCTCTTGTTTACAATTTCAACAAAAGGATTCAGTAGCTTTGCAGAACACCTCCGCTCAGTTCGCAACAAACTACTGCACCTCCCAGTCGCAAACCATTTCCACTCCCCCTCCCATTCTTTCGATGACATGTCCATCATGGGCCTCCTGCAGTGCCACAATGATGCCACCCGAAGGTTGCAGGAACAGCAACTCATATTCCGCCTGGGAACCCTGCAGCCTAATGGTATCAATGTGGACTTCACCAGTTTCAAAATCTCCCCTTCCCCAACTGCATCCCTAAACCAGCCCAGTTCGTCCCCTCCCCCCACTGCACCACACAACCTGCCCAGCTCTTTCCCCCAACCCACTGCACCCCAAAACCAGTCCAACTTGTCTCCGCCTCCCTAACCGGTTCTTCCTCTCACCCATCCCTTCCTCCCACCCCAAGCCGCACCCCCATCTACCTACTAACCTCATCCCACCTCCTTGACCTGTCCGTCTTCCCTGGACTGACCTATCCCCTCCCTACCTCCCCATCTATACTCTCCTCTCCACCTATCTTCTTTTCTCTCCATCTTCGGTCCGCCTCCCTCTCTCTCCCTATTTATTCCAGAACCCTCTCCCCATCCCTCTCTCTGATGAAGGGTCCAGGCCCGAAACGTCAGCTTTTGTGCTCCTGAGATGCTGCTGGGCCTGCTGTGTTCATCCAGCCTCACATTTTGTTGTCTTGGATTCAGTAGCTTCATTGTTTTAAAAAATTGCTCATAGGATGTGGCCATCACTGGCCGAGCCGGTATTTATTGCTCAGCTCTAATCGCCTTGCAGACAGTTAGATGCCAACCACATTGTTGTGACTCTAGAGTGACATGTAGGTAAAAGCAGGAAAGACTGCAGGTTTAACCTCCCTAAACAGCATTGACAAACCTCAGAGATAATGGGAACTGCAGATGCTGGAGAATCCAAGATAATACAATGTGAGGCTGGATGAACACAGCAGGCCAAGCAGCATCTCAGGAGCACAAAAGCTGACGTTTCGGGCCTAGACCCTTCATCAGAGAGCTAACCTGATGGCTTTCTACGACAAAAAACAACAGCTCAGCAGATCTGGCAGCATCCGAGAAGAAAAAAATCAGAGGTAATGTTTCGGGTCACCACACCCGAAAGAACTGAAGAAGGGCCACCGGACCCGAAACATTAACTCTGATATTTTCTTCACAGATGCTGCCAGACCTGCTGAGCTTTTCCAGCAACTTCTGTTTTCATTCCTGATTTACTACAGCCACAGTTATTTCAGCTTTCTACAACCAGACAATGGTCGCCACTTGAGTTTTATTTCCAGAATTTTTAATGAGTGCAAATTTCACAAAATGCGATAGTGGGATTCAGCTACATACCTGTGGAATATTCGCTGCGGAGGCTGGGTTACTAACTCAGTGACATTACCATTGCACCATCACTCCTCCAATTCAATGCAACGTTTTCTTGAAATGTACAGACTGCCGCTAAGAACAGAAAGCTGACCACAACATGTAGTCTAAGTGTGATTTGTACATAGCAGTTTTAGAGTCATAGAGATGTACAGCCCGGAAAAAGACCCTTCAGTCCAACTCATCCATGCTGACCAGACATCCGAAATTAATCTAGTCCCATTTGCTGCATTTGACTTATAGCCCACTAACTCCTTCCTATTCATATGCCCATCCAGAAGCCTAAGTGTTGTATTGTACCAGCCTCCAACATGTAAATAAGGGAATAACACAATATTAGTGTTACCTTCAGTGGAATAAATGTGGAAAGATCATGGCGGGTCAGGCAGCAACCGTGGAGAGAGAGAAAGCTGACGTTTCGAGTCTAGATGGCTCTTCATCAGAGCTGGAGTGAAGTGTGGAGGGGTCAGTATTGATGCTCTTGGTGAGGGCTGTGGTGCGGGTCGGAGTGCTGGGGGAGAAAGGATGTTATTAGTGCAGAATAAGTGTTTAGCATGTAAGAATGGCAGACCAATGGTGCGTCTAACTGCCAGACTGGAAAGAACAGACAGCCCCACTGGAGTGGGCAGCGGTGAGGGAGGACTGACATACTGGCAAAGAATGTAACAAGTAAAGCTAAAAGGGATGAAATGGGAGTTGGTTCACGATTTGAAGATGTTGAACTTAATTTTAAGCCCAGAAGGCTGTAAAGTGCCTGGTGAAAAGAAGAGTTGTTGCTCCACTAGCTTGCGTTGTGATTCACTGGAACACTGCAGCATGCTGAGGACAGACATGTGGGCCTGCGAGCAGGACACTGAGTTAAAATGACCAGCTACAGGAAGGCTGGGTTCCTACTTGCGCACAGACGGGAGGTGCTCTACAAAGTGGTCACCCACTCTGTGTTTGATTTCTCTAATGTAGTGTAGGCCACATTGTATGAAGTGAATACAACACTCAGGAAAAGCTCAGCATAATTGGAGAAGGTACAGGTGAAATGCTGCTCTACTTGGAAAGACTGTTTAGGCCCTTGGGTGGTAAAGGAGCAGGTTTTGCACCTTCTGCGGTTACACGGAAAGGTGCTGTGCGAAGGGAGGGGTGCTGATGTTCATAGTTGAGGAATGGACTAGGGCTTTCCAGAGAGAATGATCCCTGGAAAACTATCCCCGCACACTTCACGTCAGCTCTGATGAAGAGTGATCCAGACTGGAAACGTTAGCTTGCTCTCTCTCCATGGATGCTGCCTGACACATTGTGATCTCTATCACTTTTTGTTTTCAATACAGATTCCAACATCTGCAGTAATTCACTGCAACATTAAAGTGGGAAGGCTGTGAATGCACCTTGGTCAGAAGAACACTGTAAGACATTAGTAAATAAGAGGTACATTGCTAACGCAAGAGCAGTGGGAGTAGGGAAAGTATGTGCACAGATGATTGAAGGTGTGAGGTCAAAGCACTAAATAACGCATGCAATGTTGTCAGCTTTATCAAGAGGATAGTACAAGAGCAAGGAGGTGATGCTGAGCCTGTACAAGACATTTGTTAGATCTCAACTGTGTACAGATGTGGGCACCACATTGTAAGAAAGAATGTGAATGCACTGGAGAGGATGCAGAAACAATTTAAAAGAATGGCTCCAGGAATCAGATGTTTAGGTTATGAGGAAAGATTGAAGAAGTTGGGACTATTGTCTCTGGAGAGAAGAAAGCCATCAGGAAATCTGATTGAGGTTTTTGAAATCGTGAGTGGCCTGGATAGAGCAGCTAAGGAGAAGTTGCTTGTAAAAGCAACAAGAATGAGAGGGACAAGAACAAAGTTGCTGGAAAAGCTCAGCAGGCCTGGCAGCGCCTGTGGAGGAAAAAAAAGAGTTAACATTTCGGGTCCGGTGACCGTTCCTCAGAACTGGGGAACAGAATGTGAGGGCGTAGAGTTAGAGTGATGTGCAAAACAAACAAGGGAGATGTGAGAAAAAACATTTTCATGCAGTGAATAGTTAAGGTGCACAATGCATTGCCTGAGAACGTGCATTGCCTGAGAACGTTGCAGAGGAATTCAAGAGGACAGCAGAGGTTTTGTTTTTGGATCAGAATGGTATGCATGAATATAGAAAAAAGGCAGGAGATTGGCACGAGGTAAAGGAGCAGGTACAGATACAATTGGCTAAATGGTTACTTTCTTCCAGCGTAAAATTTCAGTGATTCTGAAGCATTATCCCCACATTCTAAAAACAAGTAATAGCAAATGGATAGCTGGGCTTTAGATTCTTAGAAGGCAATAAAAACCACGAAAAGCTCAATATCTTCTAGATCTAAATCATCCTCAATTGTCATTGGTGCCAGCAGATCAAAGGTAAACCTGTCAAGCAAGTGGCATAAAATACGTGGGAGGAAAATAGATTTCTGTGAACGGTGGATCAGCTAAATTTTATTTTTGTTTGTTTTTTAATAAAAAAAACACCCTGGGGGCAACTGCATGGGAGGAGGCAGACTAAGTCGGGCCAACACATTCAAATAAATTCATTAGCTGCGTGACCTCACAGAGGACCCAACTCCCACAGTTTTACATGTTTTCCAGAAATCTCATTCACAAATGATGCTGAATCACCACACGTCCTGTAAGTTGTCTTAGTATGGCGGGGGGGTGTGAAAGGGGGTGGGGGTGGAGGGGAGGGAGGAAGGCAGCTCAGGCCAGAATGTAACAGTACACAAAGGCGTTAGATGACTTTGCCGATGAGTCCAACTTGAGAGGAATTTAGTTTTGCTTCACGAGGATCACAGGCTTTATTGCTGCATTCTTTCCTTTTGAGGTCAAAGATCAGATTGTGCATCACTTGTGTGTTAATTGCAACTTTGATTTGGGGCCCAGTCAATGAATCGCCTTCCGCAGCTGCTGTTTGGCAGGATTTTTCAAACCATCAGCCTCTACCATAGAGTCAGAGAAGTCAACAGCACAGAACAAGGACCTTCAGCCCATCAGGCCTACGTTGGTCAAAAACAAACAGTGAGCTATTCTAATCTTGTTTTCCAGCATGGACTTGAAAGTTTTGGCATCACATGTGCACTTCTAAATATAGAAATTGCTGGAAAGGATCAGCAGGTCTGGCAGCATCTGTGAGAGAAATCAAAGTTAACATTTCAGATGCTGTCAGAGCTGTTGAGCTTTTCTAGCAAATTCTGTTTTTGTTTCTCATATACAGCATCCACAGTTCTTTCCTTTTTTGTTGCACATCTAAATAATTCCTTAATGTTCGGAGAGTTTCTACCACCCTTACAACCATCTTGAAAGTCAAGGGGAGCAGGCTCATGGAAACACTGTAGAAACTTGGAGCAGGAGGAAGCCCATCAAGCCATTTTCGCTGAGGTAATAGACATTGGAGGGGCAGTTCCTTACAGCCTTCAAGACTCAACATCGAGTTTGAGACTTTTAGAACATGAACACCTCCTTCCATGTCTATTAATCATCACCCAACCTCATGTCCTGTCACAAAATGTCATTGTCTATGCAGCCAATACTTTTTCAACTACTCAAAACCCCCTTAAGAAGACAGATCAGCACCATTTTCTCCGGGGCAGTGTGGGATGTGCAATGAATGCTGGGCTTAGCCAGTGACACCCACATCCCATGAATGAATAAAAGTAACAGAACAAGAAGTCTGAGGACTCAGTATCTGGCCAGGTTGAAATGAGGGAGCCTAAACTCTGACAAATCCAAATAGGGTCACCAACTTTGGTTGGGCATATTATAGGAGCCTTCATTACATGACCTCATGTCTCCAGCTGCCCTGCCTAGTGAATCAGAACCTTGTTCTCTCTCAATGCTGATATTTTTATAACCACTCACTAAGAAATGCACAATGCATTCTCAACGCAGGCCTGGAGATAATCTTCAGTTCTTGGAAATTCCAGGACAACCTCAAAGAGTTGACAACTGTGCACAGGAAAAGTTATGACCCTCAACAACCAATTGAAAAGAAAAATTCTTCTAAGGGTTGTTCGGGGTGTACTTCCTCGTGAAGCATGTTACAAGTGTGAACATCAGCTCAGGTTCACATTAGAAATGCTAGTGTTGTATCTGTGCTGGAGAAGAAGTGTTTCAGCCTCTGTGTATGTGCTTACGTGAGGGTATGGTGTACATTGAGCTGCTGGTCTGATTGTTGCACACTGCCCACAGCCACAGGGCAGCATTGTGGCTCCGTGGTTAGCACTTCTGCCTCACAGCACCAGGGACCCAGGTTCAATTCCACCTTTGGGTGACTATCTGTGTGAAGTTTGCACATTCATTTCCCCCCCGTCACCTAAGTTTTCCCTAGTTTCGCCCCACAGTCCGAAGATGTGCAGGTTAGGTGGATTGGTCATGCTGAATTGCCCATAATGTTTTGGGATGTGTGGGTTAGCCATGGGAAATGCAGGATTATAGGGTAGGAGTGGTTGGACTAGGTGGGATACTCTTTGGGGTCAGTGTGAGCTTGATGGAACAAATGGCCTCCTTCCCGATGGTAGGGATTCTATGACTCCCTGTATCTACTCTCATATTCTACTCTCTGCAGTTCCACTGAAATTTCTCATAAATATCCCTGGGAAAGACTCTGTTGGTGACTGACACAGGAGGCTGAAGGTTCCAGAATGAAACTCTAACCTGTTCAACATAGAGGAGAAGGTTTTTCTTGTGGAGGGTTGCAAATCTTTGAAATGCTTTTCCTCAAAAGGTGAGGGAAGCACAGTCTGATTATTTCTAATTCTGAGGTTGTTGATAAGCAAGAGGTTCAAAGGTTACTGGGCCTAAGCTGGAATGTGAGGTAATCAGATCAGACATCTTATTGTTGAGGGGCTGAGTGGCCTACTCCTGCTCCTAATTCGTAATTTTTTACATAGTAGATCAGAAGAACATGGTCTCAAGTCATAATCCAGAAACACCAGATGTTTAGGAAGATAGAGCTAGGCTGCCACTTCTCTGGGGTACAGAGCGAGTGCTGCACTGTCAGAAGTGAATTGTTAAATCCAAGCCTTGTTTGCTTTCTCAAGTGGACATTATGATCCCAATGTAATATTTTGAAGAAGAGCAGGAGGTTATCCTAGCCAATACTTATCCTTAAACAATATCATCGAAAAATTGTAAGGGCCATTAGCTCATGATGCACGTGGGAGCTTACTGTGTGTAAATCGGTTGTTGTCCTTGTACTTCACACACGCCCCTTCACTTGGTTGTGAAGTGCTTTGGGCTGTAAGCTTTCTCCAATGTTCCTTCTCCCGCACTGCGAGCCGCTGCAGTCTTTTCCCATGGGTAGTACAGAGTGGCTTGTTTTCATCATCACCTGCTGAAGTTAATTGTCTGAAGTGCTGACAATGATAGCCAGTTTTGTCCTCAAAAAAGGAAAGCAAAGGTGGCAAACCATTCTTTGAGAAGGGATATTTATCATGAAAGCATCAGTTTGACGATAGGATCTGAACAGAGATATGAATAATCTCCACAGGAGGCCAGTTCGCCATGAGACAGAGTGTGGGCACTCAACAGATAGCCCAGCTTAGGAACAAAGAATTAGAGTAGACTATTCAGCCCTTCAAATGCATTTCTCATGCAGTGAGATTGTGGCTGATCTGTATTTCCTCATGTCTAGCTTTTAGTCTCCAAATCTCTGTGCCAACATAATTCTATCAATCACAAATTTGAGGTCGCTAACGAACCCTTGCGTCTATCGCAGAATTCCAAACACCCTACACCTTCTCCATGAAAAGTTCCTACTTAACGTCTCTTCTGAATGGCCTGGCTTTAAGTGTAAAGTTATATCTCCATGTCCTGGTTTCACCCCAGCATTTACCCCCATCACTTCTTAGCAGCACGGCAGTGTTTCTCTCTATCTACACTGTCAATTCCTTCTCACACCTCTGACAATGCAACGCAGCCTCAGGAACACCCTGGAGTCTAAGTCTCACTTTTTTATTCAAGTGCGTCAGGTGACCTTGAATGCACAGAGACAACAGCCCTAACCCTCTGAACCATGGCCAGTGCAGATCCCAACAGAACAAAGTTGAAATCTTAAGTAATAAGTGACATAAAATATTGTGTACTTTTGTTTCTCCTCTTTATCATCCCTTCTTCTTTGTCTCTGGCTCCTCTCTTTTATTCTCCATTGTTTCATTTCTAGGTAGCTGCTGTTTTTCACAGCTTAATGCTTGTTTGTGAAGGAAGACGACGGTTATGTATTTTACTGTCTTGTTTGTTCCCCTGATTTGAAAGTAACATTGAACTGATTCTCAGAGCTGGTAGGAGTTGTACTGGAGAGGTGTACTCTGGTTACATCTTGCACTAATACAGGCAGCCTTCAGCTCTGTTCCCACAGCAAATTACATGCCCTCTTGACAACTTCAGCCCCAGCTGCATGGCTAATATTTGGGCTCAGTTGGCCTCTCAAAGCTAGGATGCTTTTAGAAAATGCTGGATTTTTTTTCTTTTACTCATACAAGGGATGAGGGTGTTGCTGGCTCATCCAGCATTTATTGCCCATTCCCTTACTGCCCAGAGGGCAGTTGAGAGACAACCACTTTGTCATGGGTCTGGAGTCACATGTAGGCCAGACCAAGTGAGGATGGCAGCTTCCTTCCCTAAGGACATTAGTGAACAAGATGGGTTTTTCAGACAATCGACAAAGAGCTCGTGGTCATCATTAGATTCTTAACTCTGGATTTTTGTTGAATTTAGATTCCACCATCTACCACAGCAGGATTGAGACCCTGGTCCTCAGATCATTACCTGGGTCATTGGATTAAAAGTCCAGTGATAATACCACTGAGCCATCACCTCCCACTTTTGCACCATCCTAGATGTAGCACTGATGTCTCAGCTCCTTTTCCTCCCCTTATTACCATCGAATCATTGAACAGTGCAATTAAAATGTGGCCATTCGAACTATCCTTGCTATTTTAGCTCTTCCTGATTAGTTCCCTGCTGTGTCCCCATAGCCCTGCAGAAATATTCAGGTACCTTTTCTGAAAGATGCCACTTTTCCTCATTTCTCTTTTGAAACGAGCTTCCCAAAGAGCCTATCCTTCAGCTTCTGCATGTTGCAATTGAACTTGCAATGACCAGGCCCTGACTGAATTCTAATCAGAGCCTGGGACAGAGTGAACCTGCAATGGCTCCTCCATCTGGACTGGAGGAATTCTGCTGCCAGCCTTCAGCAGGAGATGACTTTCCATGGTAAAAGCAAAACCTTGTTTTGTAGGAGGAAGGTGGAAGGGCTGTTTCCTGTTGCTTATCGTGGATGCAGGAAGGTTTCACTGTTTGCATTTCCCTGATCTTATCTTCCCAGGATTTGCTGGATCCACCATGTCACAGGAATGTGGGTCTATCCATTTCTCGACCACCTCTCCAACATTCTGAAGGTTATTGTCTTTGTTGCATTGTTCATTGCTATCAACGTACTATACGTGGTGGGTGAGATGTTGAACAGTTTCATCTGGGATAAGTCAAGATGTAAGTATTGGCATTGCATGTTTAACATGTATGTATATTTGATACATAACCTGTATCACAATTCACCACCCAATGCTTACTGAGCCTCAAGACAATGGATGACATATCCAGTACTGGGAATATTCATTACTGGCACAACTCATTATTAAGCATTCTTCGCAAGCTACAAGTTAAACAATTTATATTTCATTTCCAGGGAAACCTCTGTCCCACTCTTGGCTAACTAGGTTCCAAGAGACTCTTGGTTCCTTATGCAAAAATTGAACCTGATAACCAAAGAGCTAGGAATAGGAGGAGGCTATTCATCCCCTCAGGCCTGCTCTACCATTTAATACAATCATGGCTGATCTTATCAGCCTCAGCTGCACTTTCCTTCCCACTCTACATAACCCTTCAAACAATTACGAATTTTAAAAAACCTATCTCCTCCTTACAGTTGCTCAAATTCATGGCCATGACCTCTCAATGTAAAATGCCAACATGAGGAAACATCCTTTCTACATCAGCTTTGTCAATCCCTTTTAGCATCTAAAAGACCTCAATTAGGTTTCCTTGAGTCTGTTCCTGAAATTGAAAGCTTCAGCAAAAAAAAATCAAATTCTGGAAAACACAACAGGTCAGTCAGAATGTGTAAATGGGAGCAATGGGTTCATAAAATTATAGGGTGGTCCAGCTCGTCATGTCTGTTTCAGCTGTTTGAAACAGCTGTCCATTTGTATCCACGCTCCTGTTCTTCCTCGACAATTTTGTGGACTGTCCTCCCCTCCAAGCATATCTCTAATGCCTTTTTGAAAGTTACTGTTGAATCTTTCTCTGCTAACCTTTCAAATCATGTTCTCAAGGTCAAAACAACACTGTACCATTTCATTTCCTCACGTTATCTCAAGGTTTTTCAACCGCAAACAACTTTTTCCAATTTGCAAGTTCATAGAATCATAGAATCCCTAGAATGGGAAAGCAGGTCATTTGGCCCACATGGTGTACACTGTAAACAAGATTTCCAACAGCTAATCCACCTAACTTGCACATCTTTGCTCAGGTTGTCCCAGTTGAGATAACCTTGTTCCCCAGGGGCTGTTTCATAAGATTCCAATGGGGTTTTTAACCAGTTTGTAAAGTTCTGTTGGAATTACAGCAGGATATACCTGACACTGAGATTTGAACAGTCTGCAACCTTGGGATTTTGTTTTCATTCACAGGATGGGGGCATCACTGGATGGGCCAGTATTCATTGCCTGTCCCTAATTGCCCTGAGGGAAATTAAAAGTCACCCACATTGTTGTGGGTCTGGAGTCATATGTAGGTCAGACCAGGAGAGGATGGCAGTTTCCTTCCCTAAAGGACATGAGTGAACCTGATGGCTTTTTGACAATTAACTCAAAATCATTAATAGACTCTTAATTTCAGATATTTTATTGAATGGAAATTCCACCATTTGCCATGGCAGGATTTGAACACAAGTCCCCAGCACATTACCTGGGCCTTTGGGTTAACATTCCACTGATTGTAGCACGAGGATGTTGCCTCCCTTTGTCTCTATGCATTATTTTTTTTTCTCTAGTTGGATTTGCAGTGATCCTGGGCAAGCTTTTCCTGGAACTCAAAGCCTATATCAAAGCTTTTATTTTGTTCACACATTGGATGTGGGCATCGTTGGCTGGCCCAGCATTTACTGCGTTCTCTAGATGCCCCTTAAGAAGGTGCTGATAAGCTGCCTTCTTGAACCATTGCAGCCCACTAAGTATAGGTAGACCCACAATGCCATTAGTGAGGGAATCCCAGCAACATGCTTCCAAGTCAAGATGGTGAGTGGCTTGGAGGGGAACTTGCAGGAGGTGGTGTTCCCATGTATCTGCTATCTTTGTCCTTCTAGATGAAAGTGGTCATGGGTTTAGAAGGTGCTTTCTAAATATCTTTGATGTATTTCTACAGTGCATCTTCACTATCAATGCCCTACTGCAGGCAATTTGTATCATTCTCACTATTTACAACTCCTCCAAGGTTGGTTTCATCAGCAAAGTTTACTCCATATTCCAAGAAACAAGGAATTTTTATGAAGCAAAACTAGCAGTGGTCCTAGCGCTGGAGAAATATCCATTCTGTCGAATAGAACGTACGTTTCATTTCTTGGCAGAATTACAAATAGCAACGCCAAAATGGAGCAGACCGAGACCCAGATATTTTCTTCTTTTTTTCAACATTGGAAGTGCTATCACACACAACCAAAAGGTCTTTCCTATCACCAAATTATCCGTGGCAATTGTCATCTTTTTATTTTGTTCATGCATGAGCTGTGTGGGATGCTGGCACTTATTACCCATCCCTAGTTGCCCCGTGAGAAGGTGGTGATGAGCTGCGTTCTTGAACCACTGCAGTCCATGTGCTGTGGTTTGAGCCACAATATCCTTAGGGAGGGAATTCCAGGATTTTGACCCAGCAACAATGAAGGAATGGCAATATATTTCCAAGTCAAGATGGTAAGTGGCTTGGAGGGGAACCTGCAGAGGATAGTGTTCCCATGCATCTATTGCATTCTATCCTTCTAGATGGCCATGGGTTTGGAAGGCACTGCCTGAGGATCTTTGGTGAATTTCTGCAGCGCATCTTGTAGATAGTGCACACTGCTGCTACTGAGGGTTGGTGATGGAGGGAGTGGATGCTTGTGGATGTGGTGCCAATCAAGCAGCTGCTTTGGCCTGGATGGTGTCAAATTCCTCGAGTGTTGTTGGAGCTGCACCCATCCAGGCAGGTGGGGAGTATTCCATCACACTCCTGACTTGTGCCTTGTAGATGGTGGCCAGGCTTTAGAGAGTCAGGAGGTGAGTTACTCGCCACAATATTGCTCGATTGCTAGCTTCTGGCCTGGTCTTGTATCCACTGTATCTACATGGTGAGATAACAAGGTGTAGAGCTGGAGGAACACAGCAGGCCAAGCAGAATCAGAGGAGCAGGAAGGCTGACGTTTTGGGTCTAGACCTTTCTTCAGAAAATTACACCTTGTTATCTCAGATTCTCCAGCACCTGCAGATCCTACAGCTTCTCCAGCTCCTGTAGTAAATCACCTGTGTTTCAGTTGTACAATGTACATGCAAAGCCCGTTAGGGGTAATTCAATAACAGGAAAGGTGAGAGACAGAGGAAGAAAAATACTCATCATTATTTTGCCTTCTTTTAATTACACACATCACTTTTTTGTTATTTTTTCTATATCCAGATGTGCTGTAAGTTGTGAACATCTTTCTCCCGATCCCCAAATCACCTGTGGTATATTTTTCCATCTATTAACTATCACCACTAAATCAGCTATGTTTTCCAGTGGATAATTTAAGAGTAAAGCCCATCAAGGACCAGGCCAGGCTTTGTCAATTGTGGTCGAGTAGGAGGTTTCTCAAGCCTGCTTCACCATTCAATTAGATCTTGACTGATTCACCTTAACTTCATACACCTGTCTCTGTTACATGTCTGAATTCCATTTTTATCAAACCATCTACTGCGATATTGGTGCGAATTTTCCAAATTCAACATTGGCTTTTCTTCCAGGTGAAGGCCTAGATTCACCAAGTGAAAGTTTTTGTTCAATCATGGCTTTGAGCTATCTCATATTGAAATAAGCTTGAGGCAGCCGTAATGTAGACATGAGAGGATGCAAAACTGAAGCATGATCTTGCTGAATGAATAGCATGAATCACACATGGCCACAGTGATACTTATAACACTCAGGAAATGTTGCAATGCGAGGGTGAGTTCGAGTTATACTGTGATGTGGTGTTGACTTGTATTAAAAAATTCCACAATGGATGGACCCCCTCCCCCCACATTTGTCAGCAGCATCAAGTCAGGGGTCAAGTGCAGGACAGAGACAGGCAGGGCTCAAACCTATTTCTGTCAATGCAAAGACATCAGATCTTGAATAGGAGTAGGTCATTCAGCCCCTCATACCTGCTCTGCTATTTAATGTGATACGATCTCATCTCAACTCCACTTTCCTGCCGCTCTCCATAATCCTTCGACTCATTACTGATCCGGTTGTCTGTCTCCACTCCACCTATCTTCTCCTCTATTCATCTTCTATCCTCCTCCCCCTCTCTCCCTATTTATTTCAGAGCCCCTGCCCCTCCCCCATTTCTGAAGAAGGGTCTAGGCTCAAAACGTCAGCCTTCCTGGTCCTCTGATGCTGCTTGGCCTGCTGTATTCATCCAGTTCTACACCTTGTTATCTCAGATTCTCCAGCATCTGCAGTTCCTATCTCTAAAACATTTGTGTAACAATAATGTCAGTGGACTAGAAATTCAGAGCCTCAGGCTAATGCCTTGGGGACATGAGTTTGAATCTCATCATGGAAGCTGGTCAAATTTAAATTCAGTCGAATCTGGAATTGAAATGTAATGTCAGTAAGGCCATGATACAACCAGTGAGTCATAAGAACCAATCTGGCTCACTCATGTCCTTTAGGGAAGGAATTCCACTGTCCTTACCCAGTCTAGACTATATGTGACTTCAGATCCACAATGACTTGGTTAGCTCTTAATTTCCCACTGAAATGGCTGAGAAAGTCAACAAATTCAAAGGCTGTTAGGGATGGGGAACACACCATGTCCGTGAAACATTCAGATAAAATTGGAAGAAACAGGACGCATAAAAGAATTAAAGAAAAGCTACTGGTGGGAAGGCAATGATGATAGGACAGGTATTCTGCCAAAGGCATCCTGATAGCGTTGACTAAGTGTGGAGCTGGATGAACACAGCAGGCCAAGCAGCATCTTAGGAGGACAAAAGCTGACGTTTCGGGCCTAGATCCTCATCAGAGACGGGGATGGGGAGAGGGATCTGAAATAAATAGGGAGAGAGGAGGAGGCGGACCGAAGATGGATAGAGGAGAACACCTCCACTCAGTTCGCAATAAACAACTGCACCTCCCAGTCACGAACCATTTCCACTCTCCCTCCCATTCTCTTGATGACATGTCCATCATGGGCCTCCTGCAGTGCCACAATGATGCCACCCGAAGGTTGCAGGAACAGCAACTCATATTCCGCTTGGGAACCCTGCAGCCCAATGGTATCAATGTGGACTTCACAGGTTTCAAAATCTCCCCTCCCCCCACCGCATCCCAAAACCAGCCCAGTTCGTCCCCTCCCCCCACTGCATCCCAAAACCAGCCCAGCCCCCGCCTCCCTAACCTGTCCTTCCTCTCACCCATCCCCTCCTCCCACCTCAAGCCCCACCTCCATTTTCTACCTACTAACCTCAACCCACCTCCTTGACCTGTCCGTCCTCCCTGGATTGACCTATCCCCTACCCACCTCCCCAGCTATACTCTCCTCTCCACCTATCTTCTTTTCTCTCCATCTTTGGTCTGCCTCCCCCTGTCTCCCTATTTATTTCAGAACCCTCTCCCCAAGCCCCTCTCTGATGAAGGGTCTAGGCCCGAAACGTCAGCTTTTTTGCTCCTGAGATGCTGCTGGGCCTGCTGTGTTCATCCAGCCCCACATTTTGTTATCTTGGATTCTCCAGCATCTGCAGTTCCCATTATCACTGATAGCATTGACAGTTCACAAGCAAACAAAAAAAAAGGTATAAATAGAAAAATACTTTACTTAAATGTATATCTGATCTGCTTTTATTTTTCTAGATACAGAAGAAAAGCTTGACAGCAAGAACAAAATGGACTAACACAAGATAAAAGAGATTATAATGTGAAACTGCGGAGTGAAGTCATTTATTCCAACCCATCAAAAAAAAGAAACAGACATTACAGTATCTAAACAATGCCATGGAATCACAGTCATTAACCTCACGAACTTCAACCCAGCCAGCTTGGTTGGAGCTAAATCACCTGACTAATGAGATCGCAGCATCAAAACGGTCATTGGTTAATTCGTAATAAGTAACAATTCACAGTTGTCAAATTACAGAGGTTGAGTTTAAAGAGGTGTGAACTGTTGAGACAAGAGTGTAGACTTTCCAATTAATGTGGTGTTTATTTTCAACACCAGTGCTAACACAGTTATTTTAAATGGATCCACATTGGCATTATGTCAAGGACATCAACAAAGCCTGGTTAAGAGAGAACCAGCTTCACACCATGTTATCTCTGGTTAAGAGAGAGCTGTGTTTTTTAGAAAGCTCCATATTCCCATCTTTCCAACTCCCTTTCACAATGTTGCATCTCTGTGAGAACCTTCAGTTTGTTGCTTGATGCGTTGTTGTAATATACACAAGGTACTGTAGCCCTCTGTTTTCCTTGAGACTGAATTCTTACACCTTCAACAATTGACCTTTTTCCTTTTCTTCCCCTTAATTTTAAAATTCTCATCCTTGTTTTCAAATCCCTCATGGTCTCATCCCTCTTTACCTCTGTCATCTCCTCCAGCCTCTCCATTTTTGAAGACATCTGCACTCCTCCAATTCAGGCCTGGTGAGTATTGTTGATTTTGCTTCCCCATAACCTGACCTTCTGGAAACTAGCCCCTACAACTCTGTCATTAAATAACTGACTCTTTCTTTACCATCAAGGCACTCCTTAAAACCTACCACTTCAATCATGCTTTTGTCCATCTGCCCTAATGAGTCAAATGTTCTTTGATCGTGCTTGGGGGTGTAACGGTTTAGTGATATTATCACTGGGCTCTTAATCCAGAGATCCCAGGTAACATTCTGGGAACCTGGGTTTGATTCCCACTATGGCAGGTAGTGGCATTGGAATTTAATAGATATATTGAGTTAAAAATCTAACGGTAACCATGAATCCATTGTTGATTGATGGAACAACACATCTGGTTCACTAGTATCTCTTAGGGAAGGAAATTGCCATCTTTACTTGCCCTGGCCGACATATGACCCACAGCAATGTTGTTGGCTCTTAACTGCCCTCTGGGCAATTAGGGATAGATAATAAATGCTGCCTGGGCAGCAACACCCTCATCCTGTGAATCAATAAAATGAAATATTCCTGTAAAACACCGTGGGAGGTTTTCCTATGTTAAAAGTGCTGAATAAATTCACCTTGTTGCCCAATTTAAGGGCTTCAATTAGCAGTGGGTTTAGCAAGGTCATCCACAAGCCATCCTACCCAGGATTTTACTGAGGTAGGGGTGAGAAAGTGGCAGGGTCCGCTCCCACCCGATCAAATATTCCATCCCCAGCCCATCACCAGCCACGCTGTAGGAAAGTGCAGTCAGATTCCAACGCTTAATGACTGTGGCTTTTCATCAGAACTGGCAAAATGGGATAGGTTTCAAACCAGGGAAAGGTGAAAGAAAGGAAGGTCAGCAATCGATTGGAAGGTGAGTGGGATTAAATGATACAAGTATTGGCAGTGCTGGGGCAACAGAATAGTACTGGGACAAATGGGAAATAAATGCATCTAGAGGAGGAGTGAATGGTGGAATAGTGAACAGTTCCCATTTAGAAGCAATATGGGAAGATGAAAACAAGATTAAGACCAAAGAGAAGGGGATATAGGAACAGGAGTAGGCCATTCAGCCCCTTTAGTCTGTTCCACCATTCAGTGAGATGATGGTTGATCTGTACCAGCTTTGGCTCATATCCCTGAATGCCTTTGCTTAATAAAAAAAAAGGAGATCTATTTCAAATTTCAAATTTAAACTGATTGAGCATCCACCGTCATCTGTGGAAGAGAGTTCCAAACATCTACCACCCTTTGTGTAGAGAAGTGCCTCCTAACATCTCTCCGGAATAGTATGGTCCGAACTAAACTACATCCCCTGAGTTTTAGAAAGGAACCAAAACAGGAAAGCTGTAAAGCTTTGAATCGAACGATTCCTTACAGTGAGCATCATTGGAAGAGCAGGAAGGGGACTAAAGGCAGTGAGGTGACCATAAAACATACCATGATGTTCCCTGAGAAGTGCCCAGCTGCCTCAATATTGTCCATAGGCAGAAGTGCAACAGGGAAGGTCCTTTTAAACCCAGATTGTGAACTTAACTCATGTCTCTATGAATAGCCCCTCTGTAACTGTTCATCAGGGCACTGCTTTAAAGACCATAAGAACATTGAACTGGATTAGACCATTCAGACCATCAAGTCTGCTTTTCATACAAAGAAATTTTGGCTTATCTGATAAACATTTTGAGATGTGGTAATATTAATAATTGGGCTGGATGGAGTAGATGAGGAAAGAATGTTCCCGATGTTGGGGAAGTCTAGAACTAGGGGTCACAATCTAAGAATAAGGGTTAAGCCATTTGGGACTGAGATGAGGAAGAATTTCTTCACTCAGAGAGTTGTGAACCTGTGGAATTCTCTCCCACAGAAAGCTGTTGGGGCCAGTAGACAGTAAGGATGGCAGGCGCTGGAAACTTGGGTCAATAAATGTGGGTCTGGAAAAGCACAGCAGGTCAGACAGCATCCGAGGAGCAGAAAAGGCCAAAACCCCTCATCAGGACTGAGGGTAGGAGGGTGGAGGGAGCCCAGAAATAAATAGACGGGCGGTGAGGTTGGAAGGTGGGGTAGGTGAGATGGAGATAGGTGGATGCAGGTGGAGAGTTACTGTGGTTGGTCAATGGGAAGGCTGTAGCAGATTGATGAGTCTGAAGATGGACAGGGTAGAGGAGGTAAGATTTCAAAGCTGGTTGAAGTCAATATTCAGGCCATTGGGCTGTAAGCTCCGAAGGCAATATGTCAGGTGGCGTTCTTCCAGTTTACATTTGGCCTCACCCTGACAATGGAGAAAGCCAAGGATGGACACGTCACCAGGAGAGTGGGACGGGGAGTTAAAGTGGACGGCAGCCAGAATGTCGGGTTAGTTGGGCAGAGCGCAGATGCTCCGCAAACCCAGAGTTCATTAGATATATTCGGGAGGGAGCCACCTAGTTCTCTAATGTTCTTCAGGGAAGGAAACTGTCATCCTTACCCGGTCTGGCCTGTGCTTGACTCCAGACCCACAGCAATTTTATCAACTCTTAATTGCCTTCTGGGCAATTAGGGATGGGGCAGTAAACACTGGCCCAGCCTGGGATGCTGACATCCCATAAATGAATAAAAAATAAACATGCCTCTTGCAGCTAAAAGGATCAAGAGGTATGGAGAGAAAGTGGGAGTGGGATACTGAAATGGCATGATTAGCCATGATTGTATTGAATAGTGGTGCACGCTCAAGGGGCTGAATGGCCTAGCCCTGCATCTGTTTTATGTTTCAATTTTAGAGTTTCTACATTGGGTTCAAACAATAATTATGGCACAAACTGTGCCCAAAGGTATGCCCATTTCAAAGCGTGGATGCTATTGTATAGTTTCTTAGGCCTAGAGCTCAAATGCATTTGCAGATCACCAAAACCTACCATGAATCAATTAGTGTTTTAAAGTGTAATGATTTTTTAAAAAAAGTTTAAAAGTATCCTTGATATATGAAACTTGATGCAATGGAGTGGGGAAATGGGTTTATTACAAAGTATTTTTAATGACAGTGTCAAGCACTTGTGAGTGGGAAGGAGAAAGTCACCATTCTCATTACAATGAGAGAACATTGTCAGGGCTGGAGGGTTGAGCTATAGGGAGAAGCTGAATAAGCTGGCGCTATTTTCCTTGGAGCGTTCAGAGGCTGAGGGGTGACCTTACAGAGGTTTATAAAATCATGAAGGGCATGGGTAGGGTGCATAGTCAAGGAGTTTTCCCCAGGATAGGACAGTGCAAAACTAGAGGGTGTACATAGAACATAGAACATTACAGCACAGTACAGACCCTTCAGCCCTCGATGTTGTGCCGACCTGTCATACCGATCTCAAGCCCATCTAACCTACACTATTCTATGTACCTCCATATGCTTATCCAATGACGACTTAAATGTACCTAAAGTTGGCGAATCTACTACCGTTGCAGGCAGAGCGTTCCATTCCCTTAATACTCTCTGAGTAAAGAAACCACCTCTGACATCTGTCCGATATCTGTCACCCCTCAATTTAAAGCTATGCCTCCTCGTGCTCGCCATCACCATCCTCGGAAAAAGGCTCTCCCTATCCACCCTATCTAACCCTCTGATTATTTTATATGTTTCAATTAAGTCACCTCTCAACCTTCTTCTCACTAATGAAAACAGCAAGTCCCTCAACCTTTCCTCATAAGACCTTCCCTCCATACCAGGCAACATCCTATAAATCTCCTCCGCACCCTTTCCAAAGCTTTCACATCCTTCTTATAATGCGGTGACCAGAACCGTACGCAATCCTCCAAGTGCGGCCGCACCAGAGTTTTGTACAGCTGCAGCATAACCTCATGGTTCCAGAACTCAATCCCTCTATTAATAAAAGCTAAAACACTGTATGCCTTCTTAACAGCCCTGTCAACCTGGGTGGCAACTTTCAGGGATCTGTGTACATGGACACCGAGATCTCTCTGCTCATCTACACTACTAAGAATCTTACCATTAGCCCTGTACTTTGCCTTCCGGTTACTCCTACCAAAGTGCATCACCTCACACTTGTCTGCATTAAACTCCATTTGCCACCTCTCAGCCCAGCTCTGCAGCTTATCTATGTCTCTCTGCAACCTACGGCATCCTTCGTCACTATCCACAACTCCACCGACCTTAGTGTCGTCTGCAAATTTACTAACCCATCCTTCTACACCCTCATCCAGGTCATTTATAGGTTTAAGGTTTAAGGTAACATAAAAGGGATATAAGGGGAAACATTCACACAGAGGGTGGTGCGTGTATGGAATGAGCTGCCAGAGGAAGTGGTGGAGGCTGGTATAATTACAACTTTTAAAAGGCATCTGGATGGGTACATGAATAGGAAGGGATTGAAAGAATATAAGCCAAATGCTGGTAAATGGGGCTAGATTTATTTAGGATATCTGGTCAGCATGGACGAGTTGGACAGAAGGGTCTGTTTCCATGCTGAATATCTCCATGACTGAATGTCTGGTGAGTGGGCAAATGCATAGCGATGCAATATAATGTGGATAAAAGTCAGATTATCCACTTTGGTAGCAAAAATAGGAAGGCAGGTTATTGTCTGTAAGTTGAGAGAGGGGTTTGTTCAATGAGACCTGGGTGTCCTAGTGCGCTCGTCGCTGTAAGTAAGCATCCTCCATTGCAATGTTCACTATCTTCAAAAATCTCTCAGATACAACAAAGAACTGTGGATATGGGAGATCCAAAACAAATAAAATCAGAAATTGAATGGATTACAGCATTTGAAGCATCAATCCTCTTTCTCTCCACAGAAGCTGCCAGGCCGACTGAGTTTCTCCAACAATTCCTGTTTTTGTTTGTTTCAAAAAGTACTTCATCGCCCGTGAAATATTTTGCAATGGCCTGAAATCAGGAAAGGCGTTAAATATATATAAATGCAAGTCCTGCTGAAAACTTTCCTTTTATCATTTTCCTGCTTTAGTTTTGGTTCCTGTCTCCTAAGCCACAGCATTGTTACAAAAGGCCATTTGGCCCATCGTGACAGTGCCAGCTCTCCAAGTGAGTGATGCACCTGGTGTAATTCCCCTAGCTTCCCCCTGTCACTTGGCATGTTATTCCTCTTCAAATACTAACTCCACTTCTCCCTCGAATGCCTTGTTTGAATCTACCTTCACCACCCTGTCAGGCAGTGCATTCCAGATACTAACCACCTGCTGCGTGAAAAAGGTTTTCATAGAATTGTAGAATCCCTACAGTGTGGAAACAGGCCCTTCAGCCCAACAAGTCCACCCCAACCCTTGGAGCATCCCACCCAGCTCCATCCCCCTATAACCCCCCTAAGCTACACATCCCTGAATTCTTCATGCAATTTAGCAAGGCCAATCCACCTAGCCTGCACACCTTTGGACTGTGGAAGGAATCTTTGTGTCATTGAACATAGAACATAGAACATTACAGCGCAGTACAGGCCCTTCAGCCCTTGATGTTGCGCCAATCTGTGAAACCAATCTGAAGCCCATCTAACCTACACTATTCCATTATCATCCATACGTTTATCCAATGACCAATTAAATGCCCTTAAAGTTGGCAAGTCTACTGTTACAAGCAGGGCATTCCACGCCCTTAAAGAACCTACATCTGACTTCTGTCCTAATTCCATCACCCCTCAATTTAAAGCTATGTCCCCATGTTGCTTTTCTTGCCAGTTATCCTCAATCTATGCTTTCTGTTTCTGGATCCTTTCACCAACAGGAATAGTTGTTCTTTATCAGCTCTGTAGTGACTCCTCCTAAACCCCTCAATCAAATCTCCTCTTAATCTGCTCTTCCCAAATTTCAAATTCGCTAATCTATCGATGTAACTGAACTTCATCCCTGGAAGCATCATTCGAAAATCTGAACTGTTAGCTCCAGTAAATAGTTTGACTCCAAGCCACTTTACCAACCTGTCCCCACATCTTGAAAACATAGCTTATTGTTGCCTTAAAAGACGATGCAGTACCTTGTGTATATCATTGAAAATAAAGGATCGTAAGGGAGTGACAGTCTGAGCTCTTGGTTAATTCCTTCCAGAATTTTCAAAGTAACATGTCTGTGTAATCTCCCCTTCTCATGACCCTTGACCATTCTCTGCAAACCCATAAACCTTACTGTACAGATGAAGGTGACATTGAATTAGTTCCGCTCAACCCCTGCTCTTTCCCCACACCTCTGCAAATATTTCCTTCTTATCTGCTTCAAGTAGTGGATGTGGACAGGCTAGATGTCTGTAATATGAAGCTGCTTGAGTATATGAAAGAGAAAGAATGGCATGATGGAGATGGTAAAAGTACTAGATTACTCATCCACAGAACCAGCTGGTGCTTTGGAAACACAGGTCCACATGCAAAACTTAAATTCAAATAATAAATCTGGAATTTAAAGCTAGACTCAATAATGGTAACCATAAAACTAGCTTTCATTATGTTAAAACCTCATCTGGTTCACTAATGCCTTTTAAGGCAGGGAATCCGCCATCCTTACCCGGTCTGGCTTACATGTGATCCACCTGCAGGTTCCCCTCCAAGCCACTCACCATCCCGGCTTGTAAATTTATCACCCTTCCTGGGAGAAATTCCTGGAATTTCCTCTCGAGTTAAAATGTAGGTTAGCTATATTTCAAAGAGTGCTGCGGTTCAAGAAGGCAGCTCACCACCAAGGGTCAACTAGGGACAGGCAATAAATGCTGGACCAGCCAGCGATACCCATGTCCCACCAGTGAATATTAAAAAAAGGCTCACAGCAATGTGCTTGGCTCTTAACTGCGCTTGAAGTGAACCTAGCAAGCCAGTCAGTTCAATGCCAATTGGGGACGAATTAAAAATGCCAGGTTTGCCAGTGATACTATATCCCTTAAGAAAATAGAGAAAAATAAAAAGCAATGGAATTGGAGAAAGTGTGATCGAAGATGTTTTGTGTGGAATAGAAACATCAGTGTGGGCTAGTTGGGCTGAAAGGCCTGATCCTGTACTTTATGTAATCGGTAGATGTACAATTGAATTATTGCGTAGGGACACAACAGGAATATTAGAACAAATGACTTTGCCTTTGGTTTGGAAGATCTTCTGGACAGTGTTGACATCTACAAGTGAGCTGTGTGTGTTTCCTGCTGTTGGTGGTTTTGAACATTATGGTCCATCACACATGAAGACTTTTCCTCTCTAGGCGAACAAGTTGCAGAATGGCTTTGCCTGAAATCCAGCACAAACTTGTTGGCTTGCTTATTCTCTCACCCAGAGGAAGGCAATAAGAGAAGACATCTGCTGCCAATTACAACCTGAGTGAATCATGCACATTGCATCGTAAGAAGTATTTCATTATAATAAAGTTAGAGACTATGGTTCCTGCTGGTGAAAGGCACACAGTCATCATTTGATAGCAGAAGACCTCTGCATCTCTTGCCTGTGTTATAGCGTTATTGTCCAAAGGGAAAATGAAAAGTAACTCCGTTTTCCTGAGTTGTCTGCCTTTTTGGTGAATGTTTGCTGAGGCTATCACTTTAAGCAGTAAATTGAGCTGCAGATTGGACCGAATTAGAAGCATTATTTTTAGAACGGAATGGAGAGATTTATTTCTCAAAACATGATCCAGTTTGTATACTGACCTCCACGTGTGAGTGTTTGTTTGGGGATTGTCAGTTTAAGAGTAGGGACTGACTCTGTAGCTCCTCGTGGGATCAAATAATCCACAGACACAGCAGTTTGGTTCAGAGTTGGTGACCACATGGGGTTCAGCTTTGTGGCCATCCTGTATGTTCTCCCTGCACTCTGTAAGAATTAAAGAATAATTTCCATACATGCCATACTGGAATCACAATCATGGGCACATTTTGAAATGTTATATAAAAGCTCTTCTTTGAGCACATTTTGAGTTGAGTAGGAACTTCTCCACCCAAAGGGTTGTGAATCTGTAGAATTCCTTGCCCAGTGGAGCAGTTGAGGCCACCTCATTGAATGTTTTAAAGGTAAAGATGTATAGATTTTTGAACAGTAAAGGGATGAAGGGTTATGGTGAGCAGGTAAGTAAGTGGGGCTGAGTCCACAAAAAGATCCGCCATGATCTTATTGGAGCAGGCTCAAGGGGTCGGATGGCCTACTCCTTTTCCTAATGCTTATCTTTCTTATGCAACTACAGGAAGTCCCTGACTTCCAAACATCCAACTGATGAATGTGTTAACTTTAAAGATCTGACATGCAAATGTTTGCTCCTACTTGTGAACCACTATTTTATACTGCACTGTTCTGACTTGCATACTAATTAATCAACAAATGTATTCAGGAACAGAATCCATTGTTAATCCTTGAACTGCCCGCAAACCTGAAGAAACATTGCTTGATTGGCAGTGCAGAATTATCCAGTTGGGTCATAAAGAGTATCTGTAGGTGCTGCATGAAATGGGGGGAAGGTATATAAGAAATGGGAGCAGGAGTTGGCTATGCAGTCCTGGATACCACCCAAACATTTAATAATGATGGCTGACCTTCTACCTCAATGTTATTTCCGCACACTATCTCCCTATACATTAATATTATTCTTATGTAGAAATTTATCTCCATCTTGAAAATACTCAATGAATGAGCCACCATGGATTTCTGCAGTAGTGATTCTAAGACTTCACCACCCTCCGAGCGAAGAAATTCCTCCACATCTAAGTCTTGAAATGTCTGTCCCTTACTTTATCCCAATTCTAGATTCACCCAGCCACTCCAGAATGGAAGCAATAAAGAATGCTCAGGTTCTTCTTTTCTGAAGAAAGGTCCCAACCCAAAACACTAACTTTCCTGCCACTCCGATGCTGCCTGGCCTGCTGTGTTCCTCCAGATCCCCACTGTGTTGTCTCTGTCTCCAGCATCAGCAGTTCTCGCAATCTCCAAATGCTCAGGTGTGTTGGCCAATCGATGGTGAGAAAGGAGGGAGGCAGGGTGTCATATGATAAGAAATCCAGGAATATGCTGAACCAGAGTTACCAACCGTAACTTAGGTAATAGTTCCAGAGTGCTTGTCTTTGCTTGAATAAACTCAAAAATTAGTAGGCGTCTCAAGTTAACAGGGCAAAAGCGGAAAAAGAATTGGTTTAATTAGAAATGTATGAAGTGTTGGTTAGGCCACAGCTAGAGTACTGTGTGCAGAGTTTTAGTTACAAAGAGAGAGATTGGACAGACCTTGTGCAGAGGAGATTGACAGGGGACACGACTGAGTTGTATAAAATCATGACGGGCATAGACATGGTAGACAGGACGAAACCTTGGTGGAGGGATCAATGACCGGGGGGCATAGGTTTAAGGCCAGGTGCAGCAGGTTTAGAAGGGACGTGAGGAAAACCTTCCCTTCATCCAGAGAGTGGAGGGAATCTGGAAATCACTGCTTGTAAGGGTGGGAGAGGCAGAAACTCTCATCACACTGAAGAAGGATTTGGATGTACATTTGTAATGCAAAGACATACAAGCCTGCGAACCAAATGCCAGAAAATGGGATCAGAATAATCGAGTGGTTGGATGGTACATACATGATGGGCTGAAAAGTCTTTTTCAGTGCTGGAGATCTCAGTGAGCCTATAACTCAACAGCAGGAGCCCTACAGGGACAAGGCCGCTACACCAGGACAAGACCAGTACACCGGGACAAGACCGCTACACCGGGACACGACTGCGACACCGGGACATGACCGCTACACCGGGACAAGACCGCTACACCAGGACAAGAATTCTAGACTGAGACAAGAATCCTACACCGAGGCAAGAATCCTATACCGGGACAAGACCGCTACACCGAGACAAGAATCCTAGACTGAGACAAGAATCCTACACCGAGGCAAGACCGCTACACTAGGACAAGAATCCTACACCGAGAGAAGAATCCTATACCGGGACAAGGCCGCTACACCGGGACAAGACCGCAACACCGAGACAAGAATCCTACACCGAGACAAGAATCCTACACCAGGACAAGACCGCTACACCGGGACAAGAATCCTACACCGAGACAAGACCGCTACACCGGGACAAGAATCCTACACCGAGCCAAGAATCCTACACCGAGCCAAGAATCCTACACCGAGACAAGACCAATAGAACAGGGCAAGAATCCTACACCAGGACAAGACCGCTACACCGGGACAAGAAACCTACACCAGGACAAGGCCGCTACATCGGGACAAGAATCTTATACCGAGACAAGACCGCTATACTGCGACAAGAACGCTGCACCGAGACAAGACCGCTACACTGGGACATTACCGCTACACCGGGACAAGAATCCTACACTGAGACAAGAATCCTACACCGAGACAAGAATCCTACACCGGGACAAGACGGCTACACCGGGACAAGACGGCTACACCGGGACAAGACCACTACACCGAGACAAGACCACTACCCTGGGACAAGGCCGCTACACCGGGACAAGACTGCTACACCGAGACAAGAATCCTACACTGGGACAAGGTTGCTACATCGGGACAAGAATCTTATACCGAGACAAGACCGCTACACCGGGACAAGACCGCTACACCGAGACAAGACCACTACACCGAGACAAGGCCGCTGCACCGGCACAAGACTGCTACACCGAGACAAGAATACTACACCGAGACAAGAATCCTACACCGAGACAAGACCGCTACACCAGGACAAGAATCCTACACCGGGACAAGACCGCTACACCGGGGCAAGAATCATACACCCGGACAAGAATCCTACACCGGGACAAGACCGCTACACCGGGGCAAGAATCATACACCCGGACAAGAATCCGACACCGGGACAAGACCGCTACACCGAAACAAGAATCCTACACTGAGACAAGAATCCTACACTGAGACAGGAATCCTACACCGAGACAAGAATCCTACACCGAGACAAGAATCCTACACCGGGACAAGACGGCTACACTGGGACAAGACCACTACACCGAGACAAGACCGCTACACCGGGACAAGAATCCTACACCGGGACATGACCGCTACACTGGGACATGACCGCTACACCGAGACAAGGCCGCTACACCAGGACAAGGCCGCTACACCAGGACAAGGCCGCTACACCAGGACAAGAATCTTATACCGAAACAAGACCGCTACACCAGGACAAGACCGCTACACCGAGACAAGACCGCTACACCGGGACAAAAATCCTACACCAGGACAAGACCGCAACACCGGGACAAGACCGCTACACCGGGACAAGAATCCTACACCGAGACAAGAATCCTACACCGAGGCAAGGCCGCTATACCGGGACAAGAATCCTACACCAGGACAAGACCGCTACACTGGGACAAGACCGCTACACCGAGACAAGAATCCTACACCGAGACAAGACCGCTAGACCAGGACAAGAATCCTACACCGAGACAAGACCGCTACACTAGGACAAGAATCCTACACCGAGACAAGAATCCTACACCGGGACAAGGCCGCTACACTGGGACAAGAATCCTACACCGAGACAAGACCGCTAGACCAGGACAAGAATCCTACACCGAGACAAGACCGCTACACTAGGACAAGAATCCTACACCGAGACAAGAATCCTACACCGGGACAAGACCGCTACACTGGGACAAGACCGCTATACCGGGACAAGACCACTACACCGAGACAAGAATCCTACACCGAGTCAAGGCCGCTATACCAGGACAAGAATCCTACACCGAGACAAGAATCCTACACCGAGACAAGAATCCTACACCGAGACAAGACCGCTACACCAGGACAAGAATCCTACACCGAGACAAGAATCCTACACCGAGACAAGAATCCTACACCGAGGCAAGGCCGCTATACCGGGACAAGAATCCTACACCAGGACAAGACCGCTACACTGGGACAAGACCGCTACACCGAGACAAGAATCCTACACCGAGACAAGACCGCTAGACCAGGACAAGAATCCTACACCGAGACAAGACCGCTACACTAGGACAAGAATCCTACACCGAGACAAGAATCCTACACCGGGACAAGGCCGCTACACTGGGACAAGAATCCTACACCGAGACAAGACCGCTAGACCAGGACAAGAATCCTACACCGAGACAAGACCGCTACACTAGGACAAGAATCCTACACCGAGACAAGAATCCTACACCGGGACAAGACCGCTACACTGGGACAAGACCGCTATACCGGGACAAGAATCCTACACCGAGACAAGAATCCTACACCGAGGCAAGGCCGCTATACCGGGACAAGAATCCTACACCAGGACAAGACCGCTACACTGGGACAAGACCGCTACACCGAGACAAGAATCCTACACCGAGACAAGACCGCTAGACCAGGACAAGAATCCTACACCGAGACAAGACCGCTACACTAGGACAAGAATCCTACACCGAGACAAGAATCCTACACCGGGACAAGGCCGCTACACTGGGACAAGAATCCTACACCGAGACAAGACCGCTAGACCAGGACAAGAATCCTACACCGAGACAAGACCGCTACACTAGGACAAGACCGCTATACCGGGACAAGACCGCTACACCGAGACAAGAATCCTACACCGAGTCAAGGCCGCTATACCAGGACAAGAATCCTACACCGAGACAAGAATCCTACACCGAGACAAGAATCCTACACCGAGACAAGACCGCTACACCAGGACAAGAATCCTACACCGAGACAAGAATCCTACACCGAGACAAGAATCCTACACCAGGACTAGACTGCTACAGCGGGACAAGAATCTTATCCCGAGACAAGACCGCTACACCGGGACAAGAATCCTATACCAGGACAAGACCGCTACACTGAGACAAGAATTCTACACCATGACAAGACCGCTACACCGAGACAAGACCGCTACACCAAGACAAGACCGCTACACCGGGACAAGAATCCTACACCGAGCCAAGAATCCTACACCGAGTCAAGACCAATATAACAGGACAAGAATCCTACACCGAGACAAGAATCCTACACTGGGATAAGACTGCTACACAAGTACAAGACTGCCATGTTGGGCCAAGACCACTTTTCTTCTACTTTAGGCATTGGGGGCAAGCCGCGGACCCGGAGCCTTGGCTCCAAAACAAAAAGGGAATGCTAGAAACTCTCAGCATGTCAGGTAGCATAGAAAAGAAGAACTGTGTACTACAGCTAAGTGTTAACCATACTGTTCTGGGTTTGGAGTCACATAAACACCAAACCCAGTAAGGATCGCAGTTTCCTTCTCTAAAGAGCATTGGCAAACCAGGTGGGATTTTCCTGACAATCTGCAATAATTCCATAGTCATCATGTCACTCATAATTCCAGATATTTATTGAATTCAAATCCTACCATCTGTTATGGCAGGATTTGAACCCAGGGCTCCAGATCATTTCCTGGCCCTCTAGATTAATAGTGATAATTCTAGTAGGTCATCATCTGTACAGTTTTCTGTATTGTGCAGCAACATTGGGAAGGCACTGAGTAAATTTTCCATTTCCCAGCTATCCTGTGGATTCCCCAGCTGTCATTAGTGGTGAGTTGTGGGCAGTTTTTTTTCCGCTGCAGAGTCCTATCTGCTCTACAATTAGGGGTGAGCCTGCCTGAGGCTGATTATGTTTGGCTGGGAGAGGCCATTTTCATGCCATTGGTTTAATGTTGGACGTGATTCTGGGTCTCAAAGGAGAGGAGAGAGTGTTTTGATTTATGTACTGCCCAACATCTCCCCTGGCAATTACAGAAAAAATTCTGTTTTGTAATCAACCACAAACCCAAGCTAGTGGAAACTCTTGTCCCTTCCAAGTCTCAGCTGTTATTTTTAAGGAATTAAAATGCCCGTGATATTAGCCACAGAGACCTTCCAAAATTCTTAGCTCCCAGTGCCTTGACAGAAATTTGAAACATTTTTTAGCAGCACTTATCCACATCATTACCCTGACAACTGAACTGCTGAGTGCAGTGATTCACGGGGAGCTGAGGGACACGGGGCAGACTGCACCCAGTTCACACCTCAACTCTTGTCGAGTTGCTGCTCTGACTGGGTGTAGCGATAGGGGGCAGCATTGCACCCTATAGGGATGTGTCTCCTGCTGGAATGGAGAACTCTGGGCTTTGATGTGATGCCACATGTAGTTGAATAGGGAGGGAAAGGACAAAGACGGTGCCTCTAGGAGCTGGATTTGGCTATTTGGAGCTTGCTGTGCCATTTGATAATCTACCTCGACTCCACATTGAAACACCATCTTCCTGTACCTCTGGATTCCCTCAGTAGCTTAAAATCTGTCCTGATTATACGCCATACTGACATCCACTGATCTCAGGGCAAGACGAATTTTACAGTCCTATCCCACTATGAGTGCAGGAATTTCTCAGAACAAACTGAGAAACTGCACCAGATTTGCTGCCATTAGCTAATTTTAACAAAAAAACTAGAGTCATAGAGCACTGATCAGAGCTCTGATGAAGGGTCTAGGCCCGAAACGTCAGCTTTTGTGCTCCTGAGATGCTGCTGGGCCTGCTGTGTTCATCCAGCCTCACATTTTATTATCTTGGAATCTCCAGCATCTGCAGTTCCCATTATCTCTGACCTAGCACCGATCCTTGTGGCACAGTGCTGGTCATAGGCCTACAGTCTGAAAAGCAACCCTCCAGCACCATCCTCTGTCTTTTACCTTTGAGCCAATTTTGTATCCAAATAGCTGGTTCTCTGTAATTCCATGTCGTCTAACCTTATTAATCAGTCTACCATGCAGGACCTTATTGAATGCCTTACTGAAGTCCATATAGATCACATCCACTGCTCTGCCCTCATGGATCCTCTGTTACTTCTTGAAAAAACCCAATCAAATTAGTGAGACATGATTTCCCACACACAAAACCATGTTGGCTATCTCTAATCAGTCCTTGCCTTTCTCAAATATGTCAAATCCTGTTGAGAATCCCCTCCATCAAATTGCCCACCACCGATGTCTGGCTCACCAGTCTATAACTCCCTGGCTTTTCCTTACCATCTTTCTTAAAGAGTTGCACAACATTAGCCAACCTTCAGCCTTCCAGCATCTTGCCTGTGGCTAGTGATGATTCAAATATCTCAGCAAGGGGTCCAGCAATCATGTTTCTGGTTTCCCATAGAGTTCTGGGGCAAACCTGATCAGATCTCGGGGATTTATCCACCTTCAGGCGTTTTAAGATGTCCAGTACCTTCTCCTCCATAATATGGACATTTTCCAAAATATCACTATTTATTTCCCCAAATTCTTTAGCTTCCGTATCCTTCTACACAGTAAACACTGATGCGAAATACTCGTTTCGAATCTTACCGTTCTTCTGTGATTTCACACACATGCAACATTGTTGATCTTTAAGGGCCCCTATTCACACTATAGTTACTGCTTTTTTTCTTCTGTAGATGCACTCTGGTGATGAAGGCTTTTAGTTATTTTTTTTCCCGTTTTGTTCTTTCAGGGGATGTGGGTTTCATTGGCCAGTCAATCCCTAACTGCTTTTCAGCTGAGTGGCCTAGTGGTATTATCACTTGACTGTTAATCTAGAAACCCAGGTCAAAAGTTCAGGATTCATATCCCACCACAGCCGATGGTGGAAACTGAGTTTGATAATATTCTGGAAACAGGAGCTTCATGATGTCCATTGTTGAATGTTGGCAAAAGCCCATCTGGCTTCAGGATGGGAAATTGCCATCACTATGTGGTCTGGCCTGCAGAGCCAAAGCTAATTTGGTTAACTACCCTCTGGGCAATTAGGGATGGGTAGCAAATGCTGGCCAAGCCAATGATGCCCTCATCCTGTGAAAAAGTCCAGCTGGCCCATTTCAGAGGCCAGTTGAGACCTAACTACTCTGCTAGGGGTCTGCAGTCACATTTAGACCACACTGCACAAGGGTAGAAGATGTATAGGGTGCCTTGCAAGTAAAATCAGAAGTCACATGACACCAGGTTATAATCCAACAGGTTTATTTAGAATCACAGGCTCTTGGAGTACTGCTCCTTCAACAAGTGACGAAGGAGCAGCACTCCAAAAGCTTGCGATTTTAAACGTTCGACCATAAACTGGTCTCGTGTTACTTCTGAATTTGCTCCCGCACCCCCCCACCAAGTCCAACAACAGCATCTCCATGCCTTGTAAGTTGTGTAAGATGGGTAAGATGCCAAGGGGGTAGGGTGCAAGGTGGCAAGGTATGAGATGCAGTGTTTGGGTAGATTGTAGAAATCAGGTCTGGGGTGGGGTGGGTCGAGGCAGGGGTAAAATTCCCTGAAGGGCAATAAAAAATTCAGAGGGTTTGAACAACAATGGTTACATTGTCACCACCAGGCTAGTTTTATTGCCAGATTTAAACGAAAGAATTAAACTTTCAAGCTCTGTGGCAGGTCGACTATGAATCCATATCCTTTTGTGACCCTGAATGGTATTATTACTGCATAAGTTAATTCCCACCCTGAAACTTGGCTTCTCAATAGGCTTAACAGACTGATAGACTTGATAGATTTGATTTTGATTTGGTTTTAACAATAAAACAGAAGATCATTACACTAAAGAAGTGAAGATAAAATAGAATAAACAAAGCTATGTAGAGAGAGTAGGAACTGCAGATGCTGGAGAATCTGAGATAACAAGACGTAGAGCTGGATGCACACAGCAGGCCAAGCAGCATCATAGGAGCCAGAAAGGTGATGTTTTGGGCCTAGACCTTCTGAAGCAGGGTCTGGGCCTGAAATATCAGCTTTCCTGCTTCTATGATGCTGCTTGGCCTGCTGTGTTCAGCCGGCTCTACGTCTTGTTACCTCTTACTTATGTGTAGCACATTTTAAAGATTTGAAAGTGCAAGTGAACCCACAATTCCATTGATCCTAACAATACTTCTTTACAGTACAAACAACAGCAAGAATTCCCATCTCTAAAACATAAGAGTTTGTCTTAGCTGCAGCTCAATTCCATGTTCTTGAGTGTGTGATCACCTCTTCATTCATTTGTTGTACAACTGAGCATAAACTTTCTCAGCTTCAGATAACCCCTTCAGTGTTTTGCCCAAACACTAGGCTCGAAATTTCAAACTAAACTTGCTATTCTGAAGTAATCTATTCCAACAGTTCTAAACTATTTCCCTTCCTTACGAGAAACTGTTCTGCACACCTAGCTTCAGCCAAGGTTTCTGTAATACCTCCCAGTGAAAACCAGAATCTTTTTCAAAGGTGTAGATGTTTCCCCGAAACAAAATGAAAAAAAAATCAAACTTTGAACATCTAAACTAAAAGACCAAGGCACAACTGTTTAATTTGTTCATTTGTAAAACTCCTTCCAATGAAAACAAAGCTCCAATGCACACCAGGAAGTCTCTCTAATGCTATGCTTAAAAATAATCACCATGGCTACGTATAAGGTTGTCATTAGATCCCTATAGACACATTGTCAAAAACCAATATACCATTCAAATCCAAAATCTAAACTAAATAATATTAAAATATATAAAAAATCTCACACTTTTCATCCCAGTGACCAGAGTGTGTGCCTGGGTGTCCAGATGGCAGTGACAACACCACAATGCCACTGCCTCCCTCCCCCGATAAGTACACACATACCTCTGCTAAAGGGCAAAGATATTTCTCCATGTATTAGCCAAGATGCAAGGTCCACCCTCCCTACCACTCTTGGCACTCTACTTACTGGGCTACTTACGCACCTGGATTCTTATTCCTCTTTGCAGCTGACACCATTCCCAGCAGGCACCCAAGTTAAAAGGCATCCAACGTTCTACTCGCATGTGCTTATACACCTGGATCGTAACCACTTCCCCAGAAGCAGTCTACGCATTTACTACCCTACCTCCCCCCCACCTCACTTACTTCATTCACTTACTGTTTGGCAGCAGCTGTCAAAAGGGTTTTCGGGACATTTACATTTCAGAATACAGCAGCTGAATGCTGGAAAAAGTGAGGGTTCTGGTTTGCCTTCCTCTGACGGTGAAAGGTCTGTCAGAATGGAAACATGGCTCTATATTCTTGAGGAAGCCCTGAGTGGGAACGACTCCCTGGAAAATCAGGCCCACTTATCAGAGAATCATAGAACCACTACAGTGTGGAAACAGTCCATTTGGCCCAACAAGTCCACACCGCACCTCCGAAGAGCATCCACAGTGCCCCCCCAGACCCATTCCCCTACCCCTGTATTTGCCATGTCTAACTCACCCAACCTAAACATCCCTAGATCCCTGAAGTGCAGTCTGTATGTATTCACCCATATATGGTGCTGGGGATGTACCGCACTGGCAGTCTTTGTTTTCCCACAGAGTCATACAGCATGGGAAGAGACTCTTCAGTTCAACTCATCCATGTTGACCAGTTTTCCCTAACTAGACTAGTCCAATTTGCCTGCATTTCACCCACATCCCTCAAAACCTTTCCTATTCATGTACCTGTCCAAATGTCTTTTAAATGTTGTAACTGTATCCACCTCTTCCTATTCAACCGTGCGTGACATCACGAGTCAGCCCACTGCTGTCCATTCTCCTCATCAGCATTTCCAGTGGAGAGATGCCTGCAGAGGCCCCACTCCCTAATTCACAGGATGTGCTGTTGCCCTCTATCACTGCTGTAGATGGGGGTGGCATCTCAGCAGGGGTAGGGCCCTTCAACATCACCTGAATTGAGATTGGTGTATCGAATCGTCTTGTCTTGTTTGACTCAACGCTGTGCCCAATGCACATATATTTACTCATATTGTAATGATAGGGCTAGGCATTTTCTTTACGAAACTGTGTCTGACTAGCACAAAGGACCTAATCCCTTTTATAAAACACATCGATAAATACTGCTGAATGATTTTTCAGAAGGGTGGCAGTCCAACGTCATTTAAAGCAAAATTAAATGTGTGACTTATGAAGGGAAGTGTGAATGTGATGCCAGACCCCTTTAATAGCTGCTGTTTTGCAATTTTACCTAATGCATTGGCCCAAAGCGCAAATATGTTTTGCATTGCAAGGGAAGATAACGAGTCTCTGTAGGACAAACATGGCAAATATCCCAGGCAACTACTTCAGTGGAAAAATAAAAAGCTTTGTCTCACTCAAATTGCGCCCAGTGGAATTTTTTTTTTGTCTGTGTGCGAGATTACATCTCTTAACAGCACTGAGCCATTGCTTTGCTGGTTTGCAGGGTGTATTTGTGAATGGGTTCCAAGACAGCATTCACTTTCACCATTTATTCAATAAGCTGCGATCATTCCCTGAGAGGAAACAGAGGGATGGGGGCAAAGTGGGGAGCAGTGGAGGCTTTCTGACCTTTTGGGGCAGAGCTGAGATTTCTTTTGCATGGAGAACCAGTTTGATGAATCAAGTTTTGGTGAAAATGAAAATCAGGCAAATGAGCAAAGGAAGTGCTGATCTAAAATCTCTCAAGCATGTCAAATGGGTTTTTGGGAACAAGAGCTTCTTACAGGCATAAATCACAGCGTTTAGGGCACCATTAAAGGCCGTTTTGCCCATCTTGTCCATGCCAATCATCAAGATTTTATCTATTCAAATCCAACCCTTGTCCCGTAACCTTAGTTCCAATGGTAATTCAAGTGCTCATCAAAATTCTTCTGAAATATTCTGAGGGTTCCCACTCCACCACCCTTACCACACACAGTGCTCAGGGTGTGGCCTAACTAACATTTTATACATATCTGTCATAACCTCCTTGCTTTTATATTCAACTCCTTGACAAGGAAAGGCAAGTATCCCATACGTCTTCTTTACCACTTTATCTACCTGTCTTTCTGCCTTCAAGGATCTGTCGACATGCACAATGACATCCCTCTGAGCTCCTAGGATCCTACCATTCAACGTGCACTCCATTGCCTAGTCAGTTCTCTACAAACACAAGTTCTATTTGCTACTGTTCAGCCCATCTGACCAGCCTGTCCATTTGGTTCTATAGTCTGAGGCTTCCCAAACGTACCTCCTACATTAATGTCTGGATCATTAGGATAGCGTTGGATAACAAATGATCCAAGATCAAACCCTGTCATAAACTACATGGACATGATTACTGTAAGAACATAAGAAATGGGAGCAGAAATAGGCCCTCTGGCCCATTGATCCTGCATTCAATAAAGATCATGGCTGATCTTTTCATGGACTCAGCTCCACCTACCTGCCTGCTCATTCACTGGCCATCATCGTCTGCTTCCTGCCACTAATTCCAATAGTAATTTGCAAAACTTTCCTGGGTCCTATTAAATCTTAGCTTTGCCATGCAAGACTTTGTCAAAAACTTTATTAAAGTCCATGTTGACTACTCTCCCCTCATCTACACACCTAGTCACCTCCTTGAAATATTCAGATAAACGTGTAGACATGACCTCCCCTGAAAACCATGCTGACTATCCTTGGCTAATCCATGCCTCTCCAAATGGAGATTTGTTCTCATTAGATCTGATCTCATCATAGTCATGGAGTCATGCAGCATAGAAAATGATCCTTCAGATCAACTTGTCCATGCTGACCAGGTTTCCCAAACTAAACTAAGACCATTTGTCTGTGTTTGGCCCATGTCCCTCAAAACCCTTCCCATTCATGGACCTGTCAAATGTCTTTTAAATGTTGTAAATGTACCCAATTCCACCAGCTCCATCGGCAGGTCATGTGCTCATTCATATCCCCATCTTCACACCTATTGGCAGCTCTGAAGCAATTCATTAAGCAGCAAAAAAAGCAGAAAATGATGAAACTGCTCAGCAAGGTTGGTAGCATTGGTGAAGACAGAGCTAATGTTTCAGATTGAAACTGTTGGGAATGTAATGGCACAAATCGTCCAGGCTCTGGGTTATCGGAAACAGGATGTACGACTGACAATCAGGACACTGTTCTGCACCAATCTCCACGGGCCTGCTCTCCACAAACTTCCATGAAAATCTCCAACTTTGAGTTAGGGTCCGACACTTGGGAGAGATCCAATGTACTTATTCAGTTAGTTACCCAGGAAACGTTAGACAGAATAATAATCCTGGGTAACTACAGAACTGACCACCAAAGAACTCAAAATAGGCCCTTGACTGTCCCCCTGACATCCATGTCTAATCCCCCAACCAAACCCCAAACCAACCTACCCCTCCCAACCAGACCTCACTGACTGGTCCTTAGTACCCTGGACACATCCACCCTCACCCACCTGTCATGCAACCAACCTACTACATAACCAACCCACTACCCTACTCACCTGTCACCTGACCTACTCACCGTATCCATTCATTCATATATCCATGCATCCATTCAGTAACATTTACACTGGAACGATAAACTTACCATATGGAAGTACTATATAAAGTCAGGGTATCCCATTTTCCTTTCAATTCCACAGCACTGCAAGAGAGGGTTTTCAGGGAGATGCATTTCTGGGAAAGTTAGAATCGGTAAGAGAAATGGAGCAGTGTTGAGACAGTGTAAAATTCAGCAGGGTAGCGCTCTTAATGATTAATATAAGAACATAAGGAATGGGAACAGAACTAGGCCCTCTAGCCCATTGATCCTGCTCCGCCATTCAATAAGATCATGGCTGATCTTTTCATGGACTCATCTCCACCTACCCGCCTGCTCACCACTACCATTAATTCCTTTACTGTTCAAAATCTATCTTTCCCTGACAAACATTCAGTGAGATAGTCTCAATTGAATCACTGGGCAGGGAGTTCCCCTGGGCAGATTCACAACAGTTTGGGTAAAGAAGCTCAGTCCTAAATTTGGTCCCCTTTACTTTGAGGCTATGCAAACATACTTGGGTGTCCAATCATATCAGGCAATGGGGCTCTGTATGAGAACTGGCTATGTCAAGGGCATCTTGAAATCCATTGTACAGGGAACCCCCAGCTTCTGTCATGGCACTATAGATTTCTTACACAAACTTAGCACCCACAGACCAGTCAAAACAGGAATGTTCCTCGTCACAATGGATGTTTCAGTCCTCTACGCCAGCATCCACCACACAAATGGCATCCCTGCAGCAGCCTCAGTACTCAATACCAACAATGGCCAATTTCCAGCTGCCATCCTACAACTCATCCGCTTCATTCTCAACCACAACATCTTCACCTTTGAAAACCAGTCCTTCATCCGGACACACAGAACACCCACGGGCCCAAGACTTGCACCCCAACGTGCCAACATTTTCATGCAAGGGGTTGAATAAGACTTCTTTGCTGCACAGAACGTCTAACCAACGCTATACACCAGATGCATTGTTGACATTTTCTTCCTTTGGATTCATGGCGAGGAATCACTGAAACAACTACATAGCAATATCAACAAGTTCCATCCCACCATCAGTCTTACCATGGACTACTCTTTAGAATCAGTCTCATTCTTGGGAACATGCATCAGGGACAGACACCTCAGTACCTCACTCTAATGCAAGCCCATGTACAACCTCATGATGCTGCACTTCTTTTGCTTCCACTTGACACATAATTCAAAAAGCTATTCCCTACAGACAAGCCTTATGCATACATAAGATCTGCTCAGATGAGAAGGAACATGATGAACAGCTGAAGAGGCTGAAGGGTACCCTCATTAGAATGGAATACAATGCCCAATTCATTGATCGCCAGTTCTAATGTGCTCCAGCGATAAACCACAATGACCTCCTCAGAAGATGACACAGGATATGACCGACAAGGAACTCTTCATCATCCTGTACTTCCGGGGAACGAAGATACTACGCCATATTCTTTGCAGCCATCAACACATTATTGATGACAATGCGCATCTCGCTAGGATCTTGCCTGTGCCCTTCTCGTCTCCAACAACCGCCAAACCTTAAACAGACAATTGTTCACAGCAAACGGCCCAGCCTCCAGGACAGCATCGACCACAACAGCACATAACCCTGCCATGGCAACCTCTGCAAGACGTGTCAGATCTTCACCATGGACACTACCATCACATGTGGGAACACCACCACCACGTATGCAGCAGATACTCATGTGACTCGGCCATTGTTGTCAATCTCATAAGCTCCAGGCAAGAATGCCCTGAGATGCTACAAGAACACATGAATGGGCACCACACAAAAATTGTCACACAGGAATGTTCGTTCCCAGCCAAGGAACAATTCAGTGGCCAAGGACATTTGACTTTGGATCTTTGGGTAAATGTCCTCCAAGGCGGCCTTCAGGATACACAACAACACAGAGTCGCTTGAGTAGAGGTTGAAAGCCAAGTTCAAAACCCATGAGGATGGCCTCAACCAGGATCTTGGGTTCATGTTGCACTACAAGTGACCCTACCGCACTGTTTACTCTCTCTCACACGCACTGTTAAGCACACATACACACACACTTTCTCTGACTCTCTCTCTCTCTCACACAACACACACATATGGGGTGAATTTACATTTGCAGATTTGTAATTGCAGATACATTCTGTTTTGTTCAAAAAGCACACAATTTGTAGACAGTCAATGTGGCATTTTAAAAATTCCTACTTTGGAAATAAAACCAGTCTGACTGGTATATTGATAAAATCTTTAGTTATCTCAGGGCAGTGACTGGAAAAAAATTCTGGGATTTGCATATTACTTCTTTCAAACTGATTAAAGATTTAACAATCATCTTAGGTGTGTTCAACACATTCACATCAGTCTTATGTCCCTTTGATCTTTTGCTTATAAATTCTGTGTCTAATGCCACTTCTCTCACTGATACCTGAAGGAGCAAGACTCTGAAAGCTTGTATTTTCAAATAAATATGTTGGACTATAACCTGGTGTTGTGTTACCTTTGAGCTTGTCCACCCCAATCCAAAACCGGCGTCTCCACATCATATGCCCCCTAGTTCTAGGCTCACCTGCCATTGGAAAGAACCCCTCTGCTTCCCTCTGATACATTGCCTTCATAATCTTGTAGGTTTCTACAAGATAGAAACATTTCATTCTTCTAAAGTCCAATGAATATAATTCCAGTCTATTCAATCTCTCCTCATAAGACAATCCTCTCAACTCCAGAGTCATCCTGGTGAACCTCATCTGCACTCCCTCCAGTGTCAGTGTGTCCTTTCTCAAGTAAGGAGGCCAAAACTGTACACAGTACTCCAGTTGTGGTCTCACCAGCACCTAATACTGCTGCAGCGCAACCTCCCTGTTTTTGTTTTAACCTCCCAATCCTTCTAGCAATGAAGGACAAATATTCCATTTGCTTTCTTAATTACCTGCTGCACCTGCAAACCAACTTTTTGTGATTCATGCACAAGGACACCCAGGTCCCTCTGCACAGCAGCATGCTACAATTTATCACCATTTAAATAATAGTCAATTTTGCTGCTATTCCCACCAAAATGCATGACGTCTCATTTACCAACATTGTACTCAATCTGCGAGACCCTTGCCCACTCAATTAACCTTTCTATATCCCTCTGCAAACTTTCAGTGTCCTCTGCGCACTTTGTTGTACCTTAGTATCTTAGTATGTCTTAGTATCACCTGCAAACACTGACACATTAACGTTTGTCCAAAACTCCAATGTCTATACAAATTGTAAACAATTGTGGTCCAAAGACTGATCCCTGAGGTACACCATTAGCCACTGATCACCAACCAGGAAAACACCCATTTATACCTACTCTTTGTTTTCTGTTAGTTAACCAATCCTCACTCCATGCTACTATGCGTAATGTTATACACCTTTATCTTATTCAGCAGCCTTTTGTGTGATACCTTGTCAAATGCCTTCCTAAAATCCACATATGGCACATCTTCTGGTTCCCCATTGTTCACCACCCATAATATCGTCAAAGAATTTCAGTAAATCAGTTAAATGTGACCTGCCTTTCATGAGCCCTTTCATGAATATTGCTTAGAGGATTTGAAGTATTGTGAAAAATGGATTTCAAGTTTTGTGAAAATACCCTTAGTGGCTGTTTTAAAGGAGATTTCTGAAAATTCACTGTGGGGATGGGGATTTTTAAAAATATGTCTTCCTAGATACCAAATGATTGGTGATAACCACTTGCTTTGTTGTTGACTGTTATGAATGGTTTCTGGCTTGGAGAGATTCTTGTTTACTTTGATTCTGTTGAAGGAAAGCCTGCCAAGAACAAGTTGAATTTGAGGACATCCTGTTAGGACAAATTGGAGGAAAGCCTACAAAAAACAAGATGCCCAGCTGGTCTCTCTCAATACAGAAAAGTTGAGTTGAAAAAGGTGAAACTTATTTGCTGTTTGGAAAGCATAATTGAAGAATTCTCTCACAATTATATTTCCAGAGCAAGTTCTGTCTGTAAAACCTCAGAGACAACGGTGCGAGATAAAGACCTTGACCACATGTGCCAGAACAACAAAGCCACTGACTTTGGAACATCATATCATTTTACCTTTTGTGTCCAAGAATAACCCAATGGTCAAAATTTGTTTATCAGAAAACTCATTTTCTTTTCTCTTTTCCTGAAACATTTGTGCGTATGTTTTGGTAATAAATAATAGGATAGCCAATTATTCTATTTTATCATTAACTGTGTAAGTTAACCAACAGTTGCATCTTTATCGAATAACTTTTGTTTTGATAATAAACTAAATATTTTTATTTTTAAAAAATGATGATCTTTTTTGTTTTAAACCTGATATGGATAAAGTATTTAACTGGACACTTTGGTAACAGAGAAAAGTATTTTTATTTTACAGTGGAACTGAATATGGTGCACTCCTTCAGCTTTGGTTGTTCCGTTACTGATACACTTTAAGCAAACATAAAGTACAGTGACAGCATTGACATTTCTCAAGCAGTTGTTAACCAACCAAGCTTAATTTTGTGGTCTGTTTTGAGCTGGAAGAGCATTTGGTGAAGAAGAAGCCAAACGTTGTTCACATACAAAAGCAAAATATTGCAGATGGTGGAAATATGGAATAAGAGTAGACGAGTCAGCCCTTCCAGCCTGCTCCACCATTCAATAAGATCATGGCCAATCTGATGTTAACCTCAACTCTACACTCCTGCATATCCCCTGATAATCTTTCATCCCTGGTCATCTATCTCTCTCTGCCTTAAAAATATTGAAGATTCTGCACCCACTGCCTTTTGAGGAAGGAAATTCCACAGTCTCTCAACACTTTGAGAGTCTTTTTTTCCCTCCTCTCTTCTACCTTAAACAGACAGCCACTTTATTTTTAAACTATGACTCAGTGTTCTACATTTTCCAACAACAGAGAGCATCATTTTGATTTCTTTTGGTTAAGGCCCCTCAGGACTCTGAAACAAAAGCAGAAATTCAGCAGGAAAAACTCAGCAGGTCCAGCAACATCTGCGAGAAGAAAGCAGAGCTCACCTTTCGAGTCCAGTGACTCTTGATTGGAAGAGACTTTTCATCATCCCCTCAGGATCTTATACATTTCAATTAAGCCACCTCCAACTGCCGGAAATGCTGAAATTCTCAACAATCTACATCAGAGCCTGACTGCATGACGTCTGTTTTCCATCTTTCTTACATACCCTTCCTAGCACATGGCTTTGTCATGGTTACATCTTGTTTATTCTGCTGGCAGTAAAGGCAACTCAATTTTTCCCCTTTTCACCTTAACTTAGATATCTATTTTACATCTCTATTTCTTTCTACACATTTAGCAGTCCCTTTAGCTTTTGCACTCTGTACCATCTGTTCTCCTCAACCCTCCTCCACGTCAAAAGTATTTTTTTAAAAATCCAAACCCTTTGGGTTCTGAAGAGTTACAGTGGACTCAAAACTTTAAGGCCCCCCAAAGATGCTGCTGGACTTGCTGAATTTCTACAGCATTTTGTGCCTGTGTAGAAGCAAACTTTTGCGTCACATCATAAATCATCGGCTGTCATTCCCTTTTGCTGATGGTATATTTTCAGGTCAGGATGGTGAGCTGCTTGGAGTGGAACTTGCAGGGTGTAACGTTCTTATATATCTGCTGCCCTAGTCCTTCATGATGGTACAGATTGCCCGTTTAGGTGTGCTATTGAAAGACCCTGTGTTACTAACTGTAGATGGCATATGGTGCTGCCACTGTTTCACCATTCATCAAAAAGAGCTTTAAATACATCCGAAAACAAATTCAACACACAATCTTGCAACACAGAAGAAAGCCCTTTGGCCCTTTGTGCATGTGCTGGTTCATTGAAGGACTGATCTAA